>NC_053022.1:65318084-65448248 GCF_003073215.2 Triticum urartu | reverse complement strand
GAATTCAGAGGAGATTCAAATATTGTTCATAGATAAACTTGATCATAAACCCAAAATTCATCGGATCTCGACAAACACACCGCAAAGAAGATTACATCGAATAGATCTCCAAGAAGATCGAGGAGAACTCTGTATTGAGATCCAAAGAGAGAGAAGAAGCCATCTAGCTAATAACTATGGACCCGAAGGTCTGAAGTAAACTACTCAGACATCACCGGAGAGGCCATGGAGTTGATGTAGAGGCCCTCCATGATTAATGCCCCCTCCGGCGGAGCTCCGGAAAAGGCCCCAAGATGGGATCTCTCGGGTACAGAAGGTTGCGGCGGTGGAATTAGGTTTTCGTGGTGCTCCTGGATGTTTGGGGGGGGGTTACGTGGATATATATAGGAGGAAGAAGTACGTCGGTGGAGCAACGAGGGGCCCACGAGGGTGGAGGGCGCGCCCAAGGGGTAGGCGCGCCCCCTGCCTCATGGCCTCCTCGATTGTTTCTTGACGCCCAGTCCAAGTCTCCTGGATCACATTTGTTGAGAAAATCACGTTCTCGAAGGTTTCATTCCGTTTGGACTTCATTTGATATTCCTTTTCTGCGAAACACCGAAATAGGCAAAAAACAACAATTTGGGCTGGGCCTCCGGTTAATAGGTTAGTCCCAAAAGTAATATAAAAGTGTAAAATAAAGCCCATTAACATCCAAAACAGATAATATAATAGCATGGAACAATAAAAAATTATAGATACGTTGGAGACGTATCATTATGCGGTTTGACCGATAAAGATCTTCATATAATATGTAGGAGCCAATATGAACATCCAGGTTCCGCTATTGGTTATTTACCGGAGATGTGTCTCGGTCATGTCTACATAGTCCTCGAACCCGTAGGGTCCGCATGCTTAACGTTCGATGATGATTTGTATTATGAGTTATGTGATTTGATGTACCGAAGTTTGTTCGGAGTCCCGGATGAGATCACGGACATGAATAGGAGTCTCGAAATGGTCGAGAGGTAAAGATTCATATATTGGAAGGCTATATTCGGACACCAGAAGTGTTCCGGGTGATACCGGGTCACCGGAAGGGGTTCCGGGCAAACCCCGACAAAGATATGGGCTTAATGGGCTAAGTAAGGGAACACACCGGCCCACAAGGGGCTGGTGCGCCCCCTATAGGGCCAGCCATGTGGGGAGAAAGGAAAAGGAGAGGAGGAAAAGGAAAGTATGAAGTAGGACTCCTACTTCCTTCCCCCCTCCTTCCTTTCCCCCTTGTCCAAATATGGTAAGAGGGGACCAAATTGGACAAGGGGCCCAAGTAGGATTCCTCCTACTTGGGCGTGCCCTAGGCTGCCTCCCTCTCTCTCCCTCCTTTATATACGTGGGGAGGGGACCCCTAGAACAAGTTGATCATTGATCCCTTAGTCGTGTGCGGTGCCCCCCTCCACTACAATCCACCTCGGTCATATCGTCGTAGTGCTTACGTGAAGCCCTGCGCCGGTAGCTTCATCATCACCGTCATCACACCGTCGTGCTGACGAAGCTCTCCCTCGACACTCAGCTAGATCGAGAGTTCATGGGACGTCACCGAGCCGAACGTGTGCAGATCACAGAGGTGTCGTACTTTCGATACAAGGATCAGTCGGATCGTGAAGACGTACGACTACATCAACCGCGTTGTCATAACGCTTCTTCTTACGGTCTACGAGGGTACGTGGACAACACTCTTCCCCTCTAGTTGCTATGCATCACCATGATAGATCTTGCGTGTGCGTAGGATTTTTTTGAAATTGCTGCGTTCCCCAACAGTGGCATCTGAGCCAGGTCTATGCGTAGATGTTATATGCACGAGTAGAACACAATGAGTTGTGGGCGATAATAGTCATACTGCTTACCAGCAACGTCTTACTTTGATTTGGCGGTATTGTTGGATGAAGCGGCCCGGACCGACATTACATGACCGCGTTCATGAGACTGGTTCTACCGACGTGCTTTGCACATAGGTGGCTGGCGGGTGCCTATTTCTCCAACTTTAGTTGAATCGAGTTTGACTACACCCGGTCCTTGTTGAAGGTTAAAACAGCACACTTTACGAAAAATCGTTGTGGTTTTGATGCGTAGGTAAGAAAGGGTCTTGCTAGAAGCCCGTAGCAGCCACGTAAAACTTGCAACAACAAATTAGAGGATGTCGAACTTGTTTTTGCAGGGCATGTTGTGATGTGATATGGTCAAGACGTGACGATATATACATTGTTGTATGAGATGATCATGTTTTGTAGAAGTTATCGGCAACTGGCAGGAGCCTTATGGTTGTCGCTTTATTATATGAAATGCAATCGCCATGTAATTGCTTTACTTTATCACTAAGCAGTAGCGATAGTCGTAGAAGCAATAGTTGGCGAGACGACAACGATGCTACGATGGAGATTAAGGTGTCAAGCCTGTGACGATGGTGATCATAACGGTGCTTTGGAGATGGAGATCAAAGGCACAAGATGATGATGGCCATATCACATCACTTATTTTGATTGCAGGATGTCTATCTAAGTGGGAGTTCTTAAGTAATATGATTAATTGAACTTTAATTTATCATGAAATTAGTCCTGATAGTTTTTGCATATCTATGTTGTAGATCAATAGCTCGCATATAGCTCCCCTGTTTTATTTTTGATATGTTCCTAGAGAAAAATAAGTTGAAAGATGATAGTAGCAATGATGTAGACTGGGTCCATGATCTGAGGATTATCCTCATTGCTGCACAGAAGAATTATGTCCTTGATGAACCGCTAGGTGACGGACCTATTGCTGGAGCAGATGCAGACGCTATGAACTTTTGGCAAGCTCGGTGTGATGACTACTTGATAGTTTAGTGCGCCATGCTTTACGGCTTAAAACCGGGACTTCAAAAATGTTTTGAACATCATGGAGCATATAAGATGTTCCAAGAGCTGAAATTGGTATTTCAGACTCATGCCCGAGTCGAGAGGTATGAGACCTCCGACAAGTACTTTGCCTACAAGATGGAGGAGAATAGCTCAACCAGTGAGCATGTGCTCAGAATGTCTGAGTACTACAATCACTTGAATCAAGTGGGAGTTAATCTTCCAGATAAGATAGTGATTGATAGAGTTCTCTAGTAACTATCACGAAGTTACTGGAACTTCGTGATGAACTATAATATGCAAGGGATGACGAAAATGGTTCCCGAGCTCTTCGCGATGATAAAATCAGCGAAGGTAGAAATCAAGAAAGAGCATCAAGTGTTGATGGTCAACAAGACCACTAGTTTCAAGAAAAGGGGCAAAGGAAAAGAAAGGGAACTTCAATAAAGAATGGCAAGCAAGTTGCCACTCCCGTGACGAAACCCAAAGCTAGACCTGAGCCTGAAATTGAGTGCTTCTACTGCAAGGGAATGGTCACTGGAAGCGGAACTACCCCAAATACTTGGCGGATAAGAAGGATGGCAAAGTGAACAAAGGTATATTTGATATACATGTTATTGATGTGTATTTTACTAGTGTTTATAGCAACCCCTCGCTATTTGATACTAGTTCAGTTGCTAAGAGTTATAATTCGAAACAAGAGTTGCAAAATAAACAAAGACTAGTTAAGGGCGAGGTGACGATGTGTGTTGGAAATGATTCCAAGGATGATAAGATCACCATCGCACACTCCCTTTACCTTCGGGATTAGTGTTGAACCTAAAATAAATGTTATTTGGTGTTTGCGTTGAGCATGAATATGATTGGATCATGTTTATTGCAATACGGTTATTCATTTAAGTCAAAGAATAATTGTTGTTCTATTTACATGAATAAAACCTTCTATGGTCATACACTCAAAATAAATGGTTTATTGAATCTCGATCATAATGATACACATATTCATAATATTGATGCCAAAAGATGCAAACTTGATAATGATAGTGCAACATATTTGTGGCACTGTCGTTTAGGTCATATTGGTGTAAAGCGCATGAAGAAACTCCACGCTGATGGGTTTTTGGAATCACTTGATTATGAATCACTTGATGCTTGCAACCATGCCTCATGGGCAAGATGACTAAAACTCCGTTCTCCGGAACAATGGAGCGAGCCACTAACTTATCGGAAATAATACAACCGATGTATGCGGTTCGATGAGTGTTAAGGCTCGCGGCGGGTATCATTATTTTATGACCTTCACAGATGATTTGAGTAGATATGGGTATATCTACTTGACGAAACACAAGTCTGAAACATTTGAAAAGTTCAAAGAATTTCAGAGTGAAGTAGAGAATCATCATAACAAGAAAATAAAGTTTCTATGATCTGATCGCAGAGGTGAATATTTGAGTTATGAGTTTGGCCTTCAATTAAAACAATGTGGAATAGTTTCACAAACTCATGCCACCCGGAACACCACAGCATAATGGTGTGTCCGGACGTCATAACCGTACTTTATTAGATATGGTGCGATCTATGATGTCTTTTACCGAATTACTACTATCATTTTGGGGTTATGCATTAGAGACAGCTGCATTCACGTTAAATAGGGCACCATCTAAATCCCTTGAGACGACACCATATGAATTGTGGTTTGGCAAGAAACCTAAGGTGTCGTTTCCTAAAGTTTGGGGTTGCGATGCTTATGTGAAAAAGTTTCAACCTGATAAGCTTGAACCCAAATCGGAGGAATGCATCTTCATAGGATACCCAAAGGAAACTGTTGGGTACACCTTCTATCACAGATCTGAAGGCAAGTTGTATGTTGCTAAGAATGGATCCTTTCTAGAGAAGGAGTTTCTCTCGAAATAAGTGTGTGGGAGGAAAGTAGAACTTGATGAGGTAGTTGTACCTTCTCCCGAATTGGAAAATGGTTCATCACAAAAATCAGTTCCAGTGATGCCTACAACAATTAGTGAGGAAGTTAATGATGATGATCATGAAACTTCAGATCAAGTTACTACCAAACCTCGTAGGTCAACCAGAGTACGTTACACACGAGAGTGGTACGGTAATCCTGTTCTATAAGCCATGTTACTAGACCATGACGAACCTACGAACTATGAGGAAGCGATGATGAGCCCAGATTTCGCGAAATGGCTTGAGGCCATGAAATGTGAGATGGGATCCATGTATGAGAACAAAGTATGGACTTTGATTGACTTGCTCGATGATTGGTGAGCCATTGAGAATAAATGGATCTTCAAGAGGAAGACGGACGCTGATAGTAGTGTTACTATCTACAAAGATCGACTTGTCGAAAAGGGTTTTAACAAGTTCAAGATGTTGACTATGATGAGATTTTCTCAGTCATATTGATGCTTAAAGTCTGTCCGAATCATGTTAGCAATTGCCACATTTTATGAAATTTGGCAAATGGATGTCAAAACTGCATTCCTTAATGGATATCTTAAAGAAGAATTGTATATGATGCAACCAAAAGGTTTTGTCAATCCTAAAGGTGCTAACAAAATGTGCAAGCTCCAGCGATCCATCTATGGACTGGTGCAAGCATCTCAGAGTTGGAATATTCGCTTTGATAAGTTTATCAAAGCATATAGTTTTATACAGACTTGCGGCGAAGCCTGTATTTACAAGAAAGTGAGTGGGAGCACTACAGCCTTTCTGATAAGTATATGTGAATGACATATTGTTGATCAGAAATAATGTAGAATTTTCTAGAAAGCATAAAGGAGTATTTGAAAGGAGTTTTTCAAAGAAAGACCTCGGTGAAGCTGCTTACATATTGAGCATCAAGATCTATAGAGATAGATCAAGATGCTTGATAATTTTTTTCAATGAGTACACACCTTGACAAGTTTTTGAAGTAGTTCAAAATGGAATAGTCAAAGAAAGAGTTCTTGCCTATGTTGCAAGGTATGAAGTATAGTAAAGACTCAAAACCCGACCACGGCAGAAAAAAGAAAGAGAATGAAAAGTCATTCCATATGCCTCAGTCATAGGTTCTATAAAGTATGCTATGCTGTGTACCAGAACTATTATGTGCCTCACCATGAGTTTGGCAAGAGGGTACAATAGTGATCCAGGAGTGGATCACTTGACAGCGGTCAAAATTATCCTTAGTGGAATAAGGAAATGTTTCTCGGTTATGGAGGTGACAAAGAGTTCGTCGTAAAGAGTTACGTCCATGCAAGCTTTGACACCAATCTGGATGACTCTAACTGTCGATCTAGATACATATTGAAAGTGGGAGAAATTAGCTAGAGTAGCTCCATGCAGAGCATTGCAGACATAGAATTTGCAAAATACATACGGATCTGAATGTGGCAGACCCGTTAACTAAACTTCTCTCACAAGCAAAACATGATCACACCTTAGTACTCTTTGGGTGTTAATCACATGGCGATGTGAACTAGATTATTGACTCTAGTAAACCCTTTGGGTATTAGTCACATAGTGATGTGAACTATAGAGTGTTAAATCACATGACGATGTGAACTATTGGTGTTAAATCACATGGCAATGTGAACTAGATTATTGACTCTAGTGCAAGTGGGAGACTGAAGGAAATATGCCTTAGAGGCAATACTAAAGTTGTTATTTATATTTCCTTATATCATGATAAATGTTTATTATTCATGCTAGAATTGTATTAACCGGAAACTTAGTACATGTGTGAATACATAGACAAACAGAGTGTCCCTAGTATGCCTCTACTTGACACCATAGACATGTGTTTTCATTTGATGAACAGGATCACATCATTAGAGAATGATGTGATGGACATGACTGATATGTCTCCAACGTATCTATAATTTTTGATTGTTCCATGCTATTATATTATCAACCTTGGATGTTTTATATGCATTTATATGCTATTTTATATGATTTTTGGGACTAACCTATTAACCTAGAGCCCAATGCCAGTTTCTGTTTTTTCCTTGTTTTAGAGTATCGCAGAAAAGGAAAATCAAACGGAGTCCAATTGACCTGAAACTTCACGGAACTTATTTTTGGACCATAAGAAGCCCAAGGAGTATCGGAGATGGACCAGGAGAGTCCCGGGCTGTCCACGAGGCAGGGGCGTGCCCAGCCCGGAGGTCCACCAATGTACTTCTTCCTCCCATATATACCCATATACCCTAAAAACTTCGAGGAGCAGAATAGATCGGGAGTTTCGCCGCCAGAAGCCTTCGTAGCCACCGAAAACCAATCTAGACCCATTCCGGCACCCTGCCGGAGGGGGAATCCCTCTCTGGTGGCCATCTTCATCATCCGGTGCTCTCCATGACGAGGAGGGAGTAGTTCTCGCTCGGGGCTGAGGGTATGTACCAATAGCTATGTGTTTGATCTCTCTCTTTCGTGTTCTTGAGGTGGTATGATCTTGATGTATCGCGAGCTTTGCTATTATAGTGGGATCTTATGATGTTTCTCCCCCTCTATTCTCTTGTAATGGATTGAGTTTTCCCTTTGAAGTTATCTTATCGGATTGAGTCTTTAAGGATTTGAGAACACTTGATGTATGTCTTGCACGTGCTTATCTGTGGAGACAATGGGATATCATGTGATCCACTTGATGTATGTTTTGGTGATCAACTTGCAGGTTCCGCCCATGAACCTATGCATAGGGGTTGGCACACGTTTTCGTCTTGACTCCCCGGTAGAAACTTTGGGGCACTCTTTGAAGTACTTTGTGTTGGTTTGAATAGATGAATCTGAGATTGTGTGATGCATATCGTATAATCATACCCGCGGATACTTGAGGTGACATTGGAGTATCTAGGTGACATTAGGGTTTTGATTGATTTGTGTCTTAAAGTGTTATTCTAATACGCACTCTAGGATAGATTGAATGGAAACAATAGCTTCATGTTATTTTACTACGGACTCTTGAATAGATCGACCAGAAAGAATAACTTTGAGGTGGTTTCGTACCCTACCATAATCTCTTTGTTTGTTCTCCGCTATTAGTGAATTTGGAGTGACTCTTTGTTGCATGTTGAGGGATAGTTAGATGATCCAATTATGTTATTATTGTTGAGAGAACTTGCACTAGTGAAAGTATGAACCCTAGGTCTTGTTTCCTAGCATTGCAATACCATTTACGCTCACTTTTGCCACTTCTTACCTTGTTGTTTTTATATTTTCAGATTACAAAAACCATTATCTACTATCCATATACCACTTGTATCACCATCTCTTCGCCGAAATAGTACACCTATACAATTTACCATTGTATTGGGTGTGTTGGGGACACAAGAGACTCTTTGTTATTTGGTTGCAGGGTTGCTTGAGAGATACCATCTTCATCCTACGCCTCCTACGGATTGATAATCCTTAGGTCATACACTTGAGGGAAATTTGCTACTGTCCTACAAACCTCTGCACTTGGAGGCCCAACAACATCTACAAGAAGAAGGTTGTGTAGTAGACATCAATGACACATCCGTTAGCTTAGCATAAATGATCGTTTAGTTTTATTGCTATTGCTTTCATCATGACTTATACATGTTCCTCTGACTATGAGATTATGCAACTCCCAAATACCGAAGGAACACCTTGTGTGCTATCAAACATCACAACGTAACTGGGTGATTATAAATATGCTCTATAGGTGTCTCCAATGGTGTTTTTTGAGTTGGCATAGATCGAGATTAGGATTTGTCACTCCGTGTATCAGAGAGGTATCTCTGGGCCCTCTCGGTAATGCTCATCACTATAAGCCTTGCAAGCAATGTGACTAATGAGTTAGTTGTGGGATGATGCATTATGGAACGAGTAAAGAGACTTGCCAGTAACGAGATTGAACTAGGTATGATGATACCGACGATCGAATCTCAGGCAAGTAACATACCGATGACAAAGGGAATAACGTATGTTGTTATGCGGTTTGACCGATCTTCATATAATATGTAGGAGCCAATATGAGCATCCAGGTTCCGCTATTGGTTATTGTCCGGAGATGTGTCTCGGTCATGTCTACATATTTCTCGAACCTGTAGGGTCCGCACGCTTAACGTTTGATGACGATTTGTATTATGAGTTATGTGATTTGATGTAGTGAAGTTTTTTCGGAGTCCCGACTGAGATCACGAACATGACGAGGAGTCTAGAAATGGCCAAGAGGTAAAGATTCATATATTGGAAGGCTATATTCGGACACCAGAAGTGTTTCGGGTGATACCGGGTCACCGGAAGGGGTTCCGGGCAAACCCCGCAAAGATACGGGCTTAATGGGCCAAGTAAGGGAACACACCAGCCCACAAGGGGCTGGTGCGCCCCCTATAGGGCCAGCCACGTGGGGAGAAAGGAAAAGGAGAGGAGGAAAAGGAAAGTATGAAGTAGGACTCCTACTTCCTTCCCCTCCCCTCCTTCCTTTCCCCCTTGTCCAAATATGGTAAGAGGGGGCCGAATTGGACTAGGGGCCCAAGTAGGATTCCTCCTACTTGGGCGCGCCCTAGGCTGCCTCCCTCCCTCTCCCTCATTTATATTCGTGGGGAGGGCACCCCTAGAACAAGTTGATCATTGATCCCTTAGCCGTGTGCGGTGCCCCATCCACCATAATCCACCTCGGTCATATCATCGTAGTGCTTAGGCGAAGCCCTGCGCCGGTAGATTCATCATCACTGTGATCACGCCGTCGTGCTGACGAAGCTCTCCCTCGACACTCAACTGGATCGAGAGTTCGTGGGATGTCACCAAGCCGAATGTGTGCATATCACGGAGGTGCCGTACTTTCGGTACTAGGATCGGTCGGATCGTGAAGACGTATGACTACATCAACCGCGTTGTCATAACGCTTCCACTTACGGTCTACAGGTACGTTGACAACACTCTTCTCCTCTCGTTGCTATGCATCACCATGATAGATCTTGAGTGTGCGTAGGATTTTTTTGAAATTACTGCGTTCCCCAACATGGGGCACCCAGGCGAAGGCCCCGGGGCGGCCGCCCCTGATGCCTACGTGCCCCGCATGATGGAACTGGAATACACGCCTGAGGAAGACCCTAGCTCATTCCCCGAGCCGAGCTGGGCATGAGATTCGTTGGAGGTCGGGGCTTTCCATGAGCTGCCTGGAAGCTTCGTCAGACCCTTCAACGACAACAACCACAGGGTACGGCCTGTGCCCCAGGGACATGCTTATGCTAACCTTGGACCGCAGGTGAACCAGGCCGCATCAGCAGTCGGAGACCCCAGCGCGCCGCCCCGCCCCCAGCAGGACCGGCACGCTGGGGACTACACAGGCGAGGCCCGGACACGGGGCCCCCTCGCGCCTCGTAGAGAAAGGCGTCACACGGAGGTAGGTACTTTGTCGGGGGAGGCGCGAGCGAGCCCTCCCCCCCGGCAAAGGGCCCGTGGTCGCCGAGGGCACCGCTGGCGTCCCCCTTGCCCCTTGGTCCCGTCCTGGTTTCCGGACGACCCAACGGTGGTCGGGGGAGGTGCAAGGCGGGGCCCTCGTCAGGCGATATGAAGCAAGGCTCACGTCTGTGAAGGTCTCCACTCGTGACACTCTCACTTAATAATGAGTGGGGCTGTACACGCCCCGGAGTCTCCAGTGTGCCGCCCCTCGGCCTTGGGGGCACCCGCCCATGTCCAAGTGGAAACACCATGCTCCGTGCTAGCCGTCGACACTCTCCCCCAATGACTATGCTCACATCCAGTGAAAGCACTTAGCTCCGCGCTGGTGAGAAGACAAGAAGACTAGCTAGGTGCCGGACGCGGCTGTTTTCCTTTGCCCCCTTTATCTGTAACTTGTTCGCCTTCTTCCTTTTGGATTGAGAGTTGAAGTTCTTCTGTGTTATTTAAAATTGGGGGAAGTCTTTCTCTGGTTTTCTGCCGGTTTTATTGCGTTCTTGTCGTGTGCTTTGTTTTTAAGGCTCGCACCTCCGACCCCCCTCTTACGAGTGCCCCGTGGCTCGGGGGCTGGTCGGCAGACTGTGTTGGGCACGTCTAGGTAGCCTGGATAGGACCCCCTCGGGGCAAGAGTGCACACGCCGCAGCATTGCCGCGTGCGCATCCTGCCACGGTCCCCTGGACGCTCCTGGCATGGCCCTCTCGGATGGATCCACTGGCTCCTCAGGAGGCCCAGAGCCTCGCGAGCTTCCGAGGGCTCGCCTCAGGAGGAAGGCACGTCAGCAACCCCAGAACCCGTTCAAGGCCCGCTAGGATCAAGATAAGCCTCAGCGACAACCCTGCTCAGGGGCTCACAAGCTCGCAAAAACACATTTCACGTCTGGCTTAAAAACAGAACGTAAATTTACATATATGAGTGATACGTCTCCAACGTATCTATAATTTTTGATTGTTCCATGCTATTATATTATCTGTTTTGGATGTTAATGGGCTTTATTTTACACTTTTATATTATTTTTGGGACTAACCTATTAACCCAAGGCCCAGTGCAAATTGTTGTTTTTTTTGCCTATTTCAGTGTTTCACAGAAAAAGGAATATCAAACAGAATCCAAACGGAGTGAAACCTTCGGGAACGTGATTTTTGGAACAAACGTGATCCAGAGGACTTGGAGTGGACGTCAAGAAACGAACGAGGAGTCCACGAGGCAGGGGCATGCCTACCCCCTGGACGCACCCTCCCCCCTCGTGGCTCAACCGACCTACTTCTTCCTCCTATATATACTCATATACCCTGAAAACATCCAGGAGCACCACAAAACCCTATTTCCACCGCCACAACCTTCTGTACCCAAGAGATCCCATCTTGGGGCCTTTTCCGGAGCTCCGCCGGAGGGGGCATCGATCACGGAGGGCCTACATCAACTCCATGTGTGAGTAGTTTACTTCAGACCTTCGGGTCCATAGTTATTAGCTAGATGGCTTCTTCTCTCTCTTTGAATCTCAATACAAAGTTCTCCTCGATCTTCTTGGAGATCTACAAGATGTAACTCTTTTTGCAGTGTGTTTGTCGAGATCCGATGAATTGTGGGTTTATGATCAAGTCTATCTATGAACAATATTTGATTCTTCTCTGAAATCTTTTATGTATGATTGGTTATCTTCGCAAGTCTCTTCGAATTATCAGTTTGGTTTGGCCTACTAGATTGATCTTTCTTGCAATGGGAGAAGTGCTTAGCTTTGGGTTCAATCTTGCGGTGCTCGATCCCAGTGACAGAAAGGGAAACGACATGTATTGTATTGTTTCCATCGAGGATAAAGATATGGGTTTATATCATATTGCTTGAGTTTATCCCTCTACATCATGTCATCTTATGTAATGCGTTACTTTGTTCTTATGAACTTAATACTCTAGATGCATGCTGGATAGCGGTCGATGTGTGGAGTAATAGTAGTAGATGCAGGGAGGAGTCGGTCTACTTGTCACGGACATGATGCCTATATATATGATCATGCCTAGATATTCTCATAATTATTCGCTTTTCTATCAATTGCTCGACAGTAATTTGTTCACCCACCGTAATACTTATGCTATCTTGAGAGAAGCCACTAGTGAAACCTTGATACGTGTCAGTCGTATCTACTTTTCCAAACACTTTTGCCCTTGTTTTGGACTATAACTTGCATGATTTGAATGGAACTAACCCGGACTGACGCTATTTTCAGCAGAATTGCCATGGTGTTATTTTTATGCAGAAATAAAAGTTCTCGGAATGACCTAAAAATCAACGGAGAATTATTTTGGAATATATAAAAAATACTGGAAGAAAGATCCATGTCAGGGGGCCCACACCCTGTCCACGAGGGTGGGGGCGCGCCCTACCCCCTAGGCGCACCCCCTGCCTCGTGGCCCCCCTGATGCTCCACCGACGTCCACCTTGACTCCATATATTCACTTTCGGGGAGAGAAAAATCAGGGAGAAGGATTCATCGCATTTTATGATACGGAGCCACCGTCAAGCCCTAAACTCTCTCGGGAGGGCTGATCTGGAGTCCGTTCGGGGCTCCGGAGAGGGGAATCTGTCGCCATCGTCATCATCAACCTTCCTCCATCACCAATTTCATGATGCTCACCGCCGTGCGTGAGTAATTCCATCGTAGGCTTGCTGGACGGTGATGGGTTGGATGATATTTATCATGTACTCGCATTAGTTTTGTTAGGGTTTGATCCCTAGTATCCACTATGTTCTGAGATTGATGTTGCTATGACTTTGCTATGCTTAATGCTTGTCACTAGGGCCCGAGTGCCATGATTTCAGATCTGAACCTATTATGTTTTCATCAATATATGAGAGTTCTTGATCCTATCTTGCAAGTCTATAGTCACCTATTATGTGTTATGATCCGTTAGCCCCGAAGTGACAATAATCGGGACACTTACCGGTGATGACCGTAGTTTGAGGAGTTCATGTATTCACTATGTGTTAATGCTTTGGTCCGGTACTCTATTAAAAGGAGGCCTTAATATCCCTTAGTTTCCAATAGGACCCCGCTGCCACGGGAGGGTAGGACAAAAGATGTCATGCAACTTCTTTTCCATAAGCACGTATGCCTATATTCGGAATACATGCCTACATTACATTGATGAACTGGAGCTAGTTCTGTGTCACCCTAGGTTATGACTGTTACATGATCGATCGCATCCGGCATAATTCTCCATCACCGATCCAATGCCTACGAGCTTTTCCATATATTGTTCTTCGCTTATTTACTTCTCCGCTGCTACTGTTACAATCACTACAAAACCAAAAAATATTACTTTTGCTACCGTTACCTTTTGCCACCGTTACCACTACTATCATATTACTTTGCTACTAAACACTTTGCTACAGATATTAAGTTATCCAGGTGTGGTTGAATTGACAACTCAGCTGCTAATACTTGAGAATATTCTTTGGCTCCCCTTGTGTCGAATCAATAAATTTGGGTTGAATACTCTACGCTCGAAAATTGCTGCGATCCCCTATACTTGTGGGTTATCAAACCTATGGCCCCCGGGTCTATCTTTTATCATATAAGTTTCCAATCTCTTTTATTTTGCAATCTTTACTTTTAATCTTTATCATAAAAATACCAAAAATATTTATCTTATTATTATTATCTCTATCAGATCTCACTCTCGTAAGTGACCGTGAAGGGATTGACAACCCCTTTATCGCGTTGGTTGCGAGGTTCTTATTTGTTTGTGTAGGTACGGGGGACTTGCGTGTGGCCTCCTACTGGATTGATACCTTGGTTCTCAAAAACCGAGGGAAATACTTACGCTACATTGCTGCATCACCCTTTCCTCTTCAAGGGAAAACCAACGCAGTGCTCAAGAGGTAGCAAAAAGGATTTCTGGCACCGTTGCCGGGGAGTCTGATACGTCTCCAACGTATCTATAATTTTTGATTGCTCCATGCTATGTTATCTACTATTTTGGGCAATATTGGGCTTTATTATCCACTTTTATATTATTTTTGGGACTAACCTATTAACCGGAGGCCCAGCCCAGAATTGCTGTTTTTTTGCCTATTTCAGTGTTTCGAAGAAAAGGAATATCAAACGGAGTCGAAACGGAACGAAATCAACTAGAGAAGTTATTTTTGGAAGGAAAGCTACCGGAAAAGCTTGGAGTGCACGTCAGGAAAGAAGGGAGGTGCCCACGAGGGTGGGGGGCGCGCCCACCCCCCTAGGGCGTGCCCCCTGCCTCATGCCCCCCCTTCGGTCCACCGACGTGCTTCTTTCACCCATATATACCTACGTATCCTAAAACTTCCACAACAGACAATAGATCGGGAGTTCCGCCGCCAGAAGCCTCCGTAGCCACCGAAAACCAATCTAGACCCGTTCTGGCACCCTGCCGGAGGGGGCAATCCTTCTCCGGTGGCCATCTTCATCATCCCGGTGCTCTCCATGACGAGGAGGGAGTAGTTCTCCCTCGGGGCTGAGGATATGTACCAGTAGCTATGTGTTTGGTCTCTCTCTCTCTCTCTCTCGTGTTCTTGATTTGGCACGATCTTGATGTACCACGAGCTTTGCTATTATAATTGGATATTATGTTTCTCCTCCCCCTCTTCTCTCTTGTAATGAACTGAGTTTCCCCTTTGAAGTAATCTTATCGGATTGAGTCTTTAAAAGATTTGAGAACACTTGATGTATGTCTTGCCGTGCGTATCTGTGGTGACAATGGGATATCACGTGATTCACTTGATGTATGTTTTGGTGATCAACTTGCGGGTTCCGCCCATGAACCTATGCATAGGGGTTGGCACACGTTTTCGTCGTGATTCTCCGGTAGAAACTTTGGGGCACTCTTTGAGGTTCTATGTGTTGGTTGAATAGATGAATATGAGATTGTGTGATGCATATCGTATAATCATACCCATGGATACTTGAGGTGACATTGGAGTATCTAGGTGACATTAGGGTTTTGGTTGATTTGTGTCTTAAGGTGTTATTCTAGTACGAACTCTAGGGCTGTTTGTGACACTTATAGGAATAGCCCAACGGATTGATTGGAAAGAATAACTTTGAGGTGGTTTCGTACCCTACCATAATCTCTTCGTTCGTTCTCCGCTATTCGTGACTTTGGAGTGACTCTTTGTTGCATGTTGAGGGATAGTTATGTGATCCAATTATGTTATTATTGTTGAGGGAACTTACACTAGCGAAAGTATGAACCCTAGGCCTTGTTTCAACGCATTGCAATACCATTTACGCTCACTTTTATCATTCGTTACCTTGCTGTTTTTATAATTTCAGATTACAAATACCTTTATCTACTATCCATATTGCACTTGTATCACCATCTCTTCGCCGAACTAGTGCACCTATACAATTTACCATTGTATTGGGTGTGTTGGGGATGCTACGTCTTGAGCTTGAGTTGGTTTTCCCCGAAGAGGAAGGGATGATGCAGCAGAGTAGCGTAAGTATTTCCCTCAGTTTTTGAGAACCAAGGTATCAATCCAGTAGGAGCCCACGCTCAAGTCCCTCGTACTTGCACAAAGCGATAGCTACTCGCAACCAATGCGATTAGGGGTTGTCAAGCCCTTCACGGTCACTTACGAGTGTGAGATCTGATAGATATAATATTTTTGGTATTTTTGGTATAAAGATCAAAGTAAAAAGTAAAAGCAAAGTAAAAAGGAAAGCAAGATTAAAGTAATGGAGATGGATATGATGAGAATAGACCCGGGGGCCATAGGTTTCACTAGTGGCTTCTCTCAAGAGCATAAGTATTCTATGGTGGGTGAACAAATTATTTTTGAGCAATTAACAGAATTGAGCATAGTTATGAGAATATCTAGGCATGATCATGTATATAGGCATCACGTCCGTGACAAGTAGATCGAAACGATTCTGCATCTACTACTATTACTCCACTCATCGACCGCTATCCAGCATGCATCTAGAGTATTAAGTTAAAAACAGAGTAACGCCTTAAGCAAGATGACATGATGTAGAGAGATAAATTCATGCAATATGAAATAAACCCCATCTTGTTATCCTCGATGGCAACGATACAATACGTGCCTTGCTGCCCCTTCTATCACTGGGTAAGGACACCGCAAGATCGAACCCAAAGCTAAGCACTTCTCCCATGGCAAGAACTACCAATCTAGTTGGCCAAACCAAACGGATAGTTCGAAGAGACTTGCAAAGATAACCAATCATACATAAAAGAATCCAGAGAAGATTCAAATATTATTCATAGATAGACTTGATCATAAACCCACAATTCATCGGTCTCAACAAACACACCGCAAAAAGAAGATTACATCGAATAGATCTCCACAAGAGAGGGGGAGAACTTTGTATTGAGATTCAAAGAGAGAGAAGAAGCCATCTAGCTACTAACTATGGACCCGAAGGTCTGAGGTAAACTACTTACACTTCGTCGGAGAGGCTATGATGATGTAGAAGCTCCCCGTGATGACGGCCCTCTTCCGGCGGAGCTCCGGAACAGGCCCCAAGATGGGATCTCGTGGATACAGAAAGTTGCGGCGGTGGAATTAGGTTTTTGGCTCCTGTTCTGATCGTTTGGGGGTACGTGTGTATATATAGGAGGAAGGAGTACGTCGGTGGAGCACCGAGGGGCCCACGAGGCAGGGGGCGCGCCCTAGAGGGGGCGCCCCCACCCTCGTGACCTCCTCTTTGATCCCTTGCAGTAGGGTCCAAGTCTCCTGGATCACGTTCGGTGAGAAAATCACGTTCCCGAAGATTTTATTCCGTTTGGACTCCGTTTGATATTCCGTTTATCCGAAACACTGAAATAGGCAAAAAGATAACAATTCCGGGCTGGGCCTCCGGTTAATAGGTTAGTCCCAAAAATAATATAAAAGTGGAAAATAAAGCCTAATATAGTCCAAAACAGTAGATAATATAGCATGGAGCAACCAAAAATTATAGATACGTTGGAGACGTATCAGGGGACACAAGAGACTCTTTGTTATTTGGTTGCAGGGTTGCTTGAGAGAGACCATCTTCATCCCATGCCTCCTACGGATTGATAAACCTTGGGTCATCCACTTGAGAGAAAACTTTTACTGTCCTACAAACCTCTGCACTTGGAGGCCCAACAACGTCTACAAGAAGAAGGTTGTGTAGTAGACATCAAGCTCTTTTCTGGCGCCGTTGCCGGGGAGGTGAGTGCTTGAAGGTATATCTTTAGATCTTGTAATCGAGTCTTTTAGTTTCTTGTTTTATCACTAGTTTAGTTTATAAAAGAAAACTATAAAAAATTGAATTGAGTTTGTCTCATACGCTTCACCTTTTTAATATCTTTCGTGAGTATGATGGAAAGGATAATTGTGCTCAAGTACTAGAAGAATAAATCTATAAAATGTTTGGCACTAAATATTTGAATGATGAGCATGATTGCAATGTTGTTAGTATGAATTCTTTGAATATCCATGATACTAATGATGATTGCACTAGTTATGATGAAAATGTCTCCTATAAACATGTCAATTTTTGTGGAGTACATTGGGTTTGTAAGTACACACCAAATAAGGAAGATAGATATTGCAAGAGGCATAAGTACTTAGAAACTAAATTGTTGCAAGAAGAGCTAGATGAATGTGCTGAAAATTTAAATTATGTTGGCCATGCTTGTGAGCTTTGCAATGAACATGATCATTTCAATACCCAATGCAAATTGTTTCATGATCGTATCGTGTCCAAAAATTGTGATGACTTGATTTCCCTTACACATTATAATGAACTTAGTTTGCTTATGGGTTACGAAGAAATGAAACGTATAACTAAGCATCTTCCAGAATTTTCCCGTTATAAACTTCTTGATTTTGATCTAGAGGAAATTTATATGTATTGTGCGGTGAATTGTATTGAAAATCCTTATATTGCCAACTACAAATAGAAGATGAAGAGAATACTAATGAAAGGGAAGCGACCTCCCAATACCCTCCTTTTATTTCTTATGATGAATCAGGTAACGAGGAGGAGCCTCCTATTCAACCAATCTCATTAATAAGGAGCTCCAAAAAGAGGATTGAAACCACAGATGATGTGGTGAAGAAGAAGAAAAGAAAAAGGAAGAGAGGTAAAAAGATATCTCTCCTAAATAATGCTGCTCCTATTACTATTGTGCCTCATGAAAATATAATTGTGGAATATAATGATACTTCTTATGATCTTGAAAATCTTTTTGGCACTTGCTTGGAAGAATATGATAATTGCTATACTATTGGTGCTATCTATACTATTAATGATGAGAGTGATTATGCTTATGATATGAAACGGCCGAAGCTTGGGGATGCTATGTTTGATGAAGATGATGTTTTTGAGAATAATTTGCTGCAATTAATGTTTGTCCCAAGCTTGGGGATGCTACGTTTAATGAAGATGATATTTTTAGTCTCCCAAGTTTTGATATGCAAATTTATAATGATGATAGCATGCCTCCTACCTATGATGATTATTGTGATGATACTTATGCTATAAAAAGTACTGATTATATTTATAAAACTTGTCATGATTATGATTACCCCTTATTTTAACATTACTCTTTTAATGTGGAAACAATTAATAGTATTCGAGTCTCTTATGATGCACCCACTATTACGAATGAGAAGAATTTTGCTTATGTGGAGAGTAATAAAATTTATATGCTTTTAGATCATGAAAAGAATGCTTTAGGTGCTGGTTATATTTTTGAATTCATTCATGATGATACTGAAAATTATTATGAGGGAGGAACATATGCTTGTAGGAATTGCAATAATATCAAGTTTCCTCTCTATGTGCTTAAAATCTTGAAGTTATGCTTGTTTTACCTTCCTATGCAAGTTGATTCTTGTTCCCATAAGTTGTTTGCTCACAAAATCACTATGCATAGGAAGTGGGTTAGACTTAAATGTGCTAGTCATATTCTTCATGATGCTCTCTTTATGTTTCAATTCTTATCTTCTATATGAGCATCATTGAAATCATCATGCCTAGCTAGGGGCTTTAAATGATAGCGCTTGTTGGGAGGCAACCCAACTTTATTTTTATTCCTTGCTTTTTGATCCTGTTTAGTAATAAATAATTCATCTAGCCTCTGTTTAGATGTGGTTTTATGCTTTTAATTAGTGTTGTTGGGAAGACTTTGGGAAAGTCTTGTTGATCATGCTGTAAAAAAACAGAAACTTTAGCGCTCACGAGAATTGCTGTCATTTTTTATTAGAGAGCGCTATTGAGTTAATTCTTTTTGAAGATGATTAATAGATAAATTCCTCAGGTCCAGAAATTTATTTGAGAATTTTATGAGTTCCATAAGTATACGTTTGATCCATATTACTACAGACTGTTCTGTTTTTGACAGATTCTGTTTTTCGTGTGTTGTTTGCTTATTTTGATGAATCTATGGCTAGTAAAATAGTTTATAAATCATAGAGAAGTTAGAATACAGTAGGTTTAACACTAATATAAATAAATAATGAGTTCATTACAGTACCTTGAAGTGGTGATTTATTTTCTTATACTAACGGAGCTTACGAGTTTTCTGTTAAGTTTTGTGTTGTGAAGTTTTCAAGTTTTGGGTAAGGATTCGATGGACTATGGAATAAGGAGTGGCAAGAGCCTAAGCTTGGGGATGCCCGAGGCACCCCAAGGTAATATTAAAGGATATCCAATAGCCTAAGCTTTGGATGCCCCGGAAGGCATCCCCTCTTTCGTCTTCGTTCATCGGTAACTTTACTTGGAGCTATATTTTTATTTACCACATGATATGTGTTTTGCTTGGAGCGTCAATTTATTTTGTTAGGATTTGCTTTATGTTTGAATAAATTACCAAGATCTGAAATTATTAAATTTTAGAGAGTCTTCACATAGTTGCATAATTATTCGATTACTCATTAATCTTCACTTATATCTTTCGGAGTAGTTTGTTGTTGCTCTAGTGCTTCACTTATATCCTTTTAGAGCATGGTGGTAGTTTTATTTTGAAGAAATAGATGAACTCTCATGCTTCACTTATATTATTTTTAGAGTCTTTAGAATAGCATGGTAATTTTCTTAAATAATCCAAATATGCTAGGCATCCAAGAATAGTAAAAACTTTCATATAGAGTATTGAATACTAAGAGAATTTTGATGCTTGATTATTGTTTTGAGATATGGAGGTAATAATATCAAAGTCGTGCTATTTGAGTAGTTGTGAATTTGAGAAATACTTGTGTTGAGGTTTGCAAGTCCCGTAGCATGCACGTATGGTAAATGTTATGCAACAAATTTGAAACATGAGGTGTTATTTGATTGTCTTCCTTATGAGTGGCGGTCGGGGATGAGCGATGGTCTTTTCCTACCAATCTATCCCCCTAGGAGCATGCGCGTAATGCCGAGGTTTTTGATGACTTGTAGATTTTTGCAATAAGTATGTGAGTTCTTTATGACTAATGTTGAGTGCATGGATTATACGCACTCTCACCCTTCCATCCTTGCTAGCCTCTTCAGTACCGTGCATTGCCCTTTCTCACATTGAGAGTTGGCGCAAACTTCGCCGGTGCATCCAAACCCCGTGATATGATACACTCTTTCACACATAAACCTCCTTATATCTTCCTCAAAACAGCCACCATACCTACCTATTATGGCATTTCCATAGCCATTCCGAGATATATTGCCATGCAACTTTCCATCATTCTGTTCATCATGACACATTCATCATTGTCATATTGCTTAGCATGATCATGTAGTTGACATAGTATTTGTGGCAAAGCCACCATTCATAATTCTTTCATGCAGGTCACTCTTGGTTCATTGCATATCCTGGCACACGGCCGGAGGCATTCATATAGAGTCATCTTTGTTCTAGTATCGAGTTGTAATCATTGAGTTGTAAATAAATAGAAGTGTGATGATCATCATTATTAGAGCATTGTCCCAAGCGAGGAATAAAAAAAAGAAAGGCCATAAAAAAGAGAAGGCCCAAAAAAAGAGAAAGGCCATAAAAAAAGAAAAGGCCCAAAAAATGAGAGAAAAAGAGAGAAGGGACAATGTTACTATCCTTTTACCACACTTGTGCTTCAAAGTAGCACCATGATCTTCATAGTAGAGAGTCTCTCATGCTATCACTTTCATATACTAGTGGGAATCTTCCATTATAGAACTTGGCTTGTATATTCCAATGATGGGCTTCCTCAAAATGCCCTAGGTCTTCGTGAGCAAGCGAGTTGGATGCACACCCACTAGTTTCTTTTGTTGAGCTTTCATACATTTATAGCTCTAGTGCATCCGTTGCATGGCAATCCCTACTCACTCACATTGATATCTATTGATGGGCATCTTCATAGCCCGTTGATACGCCTAGTTGATGTGAGGCTATCTTCTCCTTTTTGTCTTCTCCACATAACCCCCTCATTATTCTGTTCCACCCATAGTGCTATATCCATGGCTCACGCTCATGTATTGCGTGAAAGTTTATAGGTTTGAGATTACTAAAGTATGAAACAATTGCTTGGCTTGTCATCGGGGTTGTGCATGATGAGAGCATTCTTGTGTGACGAAAATGAAACATGACTAAACTATATGATTTTGTAGGGATGAACTTTCTTTGGCCATGTTATTTTGAGAAGACATAATTGCTTAGTTAGTATGCTTGAAGTATTATCATTTTTATGTCAATATGAACTTTTATCTTCAATCTTTCAGATCTGAATATTCATACCACAATTAAGAAGAACTACATTGAAATTATGCCAAGTAGCACTCCGCATCAAAAATTCTGTTTTTATCATTTACCTACTCGAGGACGAGCAGGAATTAAGCTTGGGGATGCTTGATACGTCTCCAACGTATCTATAATTTTTGATTGCTCCATTCTATGTTATCTACTGTTTTGGGAAATATTGGGCTTTATTATCCACTTTTATATTATTTTTGGGACTAACCTATTAACCGGAGGCCCAGCCCAGAATTGCTGTTTTTCCCTATTTCAGTGTTTCGAAAAAAGGAATATCAAACGGAGTCGAAACGGAATGAAATCAACTAGAGAAGTTATTTTTGGAAGGAAAGCTACCGGAAAAGCTTGGAGTGCACGTCAGGAAAGAAGGGAGGTGCCCATGAGGGTGGGGGGCGCGCCCCCTGCCTCGTGGCCCCCCCTTCGGTCCACCGACGTGCTTCTTTCACCCATATATACCTATGTATCCTAAAACTTCCACAACAGACAATAGATCGGGAGTTCCGCTGCCTGAAGCCTCCGTAGCCACCGAAAACCAATCTAGACCCGTTCCGGCACCCTGCCGGAGGGGGCAATCCTTCTCCGGTAGTCATCTTCATCATCCCGGTGCTCTCCATGACGAGGAGGGAGTAGTTCTCCCTCGGGGCTGAGGGTATGTACCAGTAGCTATGTGTTTGATCTCTCTCTCTCTCTCTCTCTCTCGTGTTCTTGATTTGGCACGATCTTGATGTATCGCGAGCTTTGCTATTATAGTTGGATCTTATGTTTCTCCTCCCCCTCTTCTCTCTTGTAATGAATTGAGTTTCCCCTTTGAAGTAATCTTATCGGATTGAGTCTTTAAAAGATTTGAGAACACTTGATGTATGTCTTGCTGTGCGTATCTGTGGTGACAATGGGATATCACGTGATTCACTTGATGTATGTTTTGGTGATCAACTTGCGGGTTCCGCCCATGAACCTATGCATAGGGGTTGGCACACGTTTTCGTCGTGATTCTCTGGTAGAAACTTTGGGGCACTCTTTGAGGTTCTATGTGTTGGTTGAATAGATGAATATGAGATTGTGTGATGCATATCGTATAATCATACCCATGGATACTTGAGGTGACATTGGAGTATCTAGGTGACATTAGGGTTTTGGTTGATTTGTGTCTTAAGGTGTTATTCTAGTACGAACTCTAGGGCTGTTTGTGACACTTATAGGAATAGCCCAACGGATTGATTGGAAACAATAACTTTGAGGTGGTTTCGTACCCTACCATAATCTCTTCGTTCGTTCTCCGCTATTCGTGACTTTGGAGTGACTCTTTGTTGCATGTTGAGGGATAGTTATGTGATCCAATTATGTTAGTATTGTTGAGGGAACTTACACTAGCGAAAGTATGAACCCTAGGCCTTGTTTCAACGCATTGCAATACCGTTTACGCTCACTTTTATCATTCGTTACCTTGCTGTTTTTATAATTTCAGATTACAAATACCTTTATCTACTATCCATATTGCACTTGTATCACCATCTCTTCGCCGAAATAGTGCACCTATACAATTTACCATTGTATTGGGTGTGTTGGGGACACAAGAGACTCTTTGTTATTTGGTTCCAGTGTTGCTTGAGAGAGACCATCTTCATCCTACGCCTCCTACGGATTGATAAACCTTAGATCATCCACTTGAGGGAAATTTGCTACTGTCCTACAAACCTCTGCACTTGGAGGCCCAACAACATCTACAAGAAGAAGGTTGTGTAGTAGACATCAGAGTCTACGCGCAAGTCAAGACATACCACGTACCCATCATAAACTCTCATCCCTCACATTACATTATTTGCCATTTGCCTCTTGTTTTCCTCTCCCCCCTCACCCTTGCCGTTCTATTCGCCCTCTTTTTCCGTTCCCATTTCTCTTTTCTGGTTCGCCTCTTTTTGCTCATTTATTGTTTGCTTGTGTGTTGGATTGTTTGCTTGTCACGATGGCTCAAGATAATACTAAATTATGTGATTTTTCCAATACCAACAATAATGATTTTATTAGCACTCCGATTGCTCCTCTTACCGATGCTGAATCTTGTGAAATTAATACTGCTTGCTGAATCTTGTCATGAAAGATCCGTTTTCCGGCCTTCCTAGTGAAGATGCCGCTACCCATCTAAACAACTTTGTAGATTTATGTGATATGCGAAAGAAGAAAGATGTGGATAATGATATTGTTAAACTGAAGCTATTCCCGTTTTCTCTTAGAGATCGTGCTAAAACTTGGTTTTCGTCTTTGCCTAAAAAAAGTATCGATTCATGGAATAAGTGCAAAGATGCTTTTATCTCCAAGTATTTTCCTCCTGCTAAGATCATCACTCTTAGAAACGATATTATGAATTTTAAGCAACTTGATCATGAACATGTTGCACAAGCTTGGGAGAGGATGAAATTAATGATACGTAATTGCCTGACACATGGTTCGAATCTCTGGATGATTATACAAAAATTTTATGCCGGATTGAACTTTGCTTCTAGAAATCTTTTAGATTCGGCCACGGGTATCGGGGATCACAACAGTTTTCGAGGGTAGAGTATTCAACCCAAATTTATTGATTCAACACAAGGGGAGTCAAAGAATATTCTCAAGTATTAGCAGCTGAGTTGTCAATTCAACCACACCTGGAAACTTAATATCTGCAGCAAAGTAATATGATAGTAGTGGTAACGGTAGCAAAAGTAATAATAGCAGTTTTGTTTTTATAGTGATTGTAATAGTAGCAACGGAAAAGTAAATAAGCGAAGAACAATATAGGAAAAGCTCGTAGGCAATGGATCGGTGATGGAGAATTATGTCGGATGCGATCGATCATGTAACGGTCATAACCTAGGGTGACACAGAACTAGCTCCAGTTCATCAATGTAATGTAGGTATGTATTCCGAATATAGTCATACGTGCTTATTGAAAAGAACTTGCATGACATCTTTTGTCCTACCCTCCCGTGGCAGCGGGGTCCTATTGGAAACTAAGGGATATTAAGGCCTCCTTGTAATAGAGTACCGGACCAAAGCATTAACACATAGTGAATACATGAACTCCTCAAACTACGGTCATCACCGGTAATGGTCCCGATTATTGTCACTTCGGGGTTAACGGATCATAACACATAATATGTGACTATAGACTTGCAAGATAGGATCAAGAACTCTCATATATTGATGAAAACATAATAGGTTCAGATCTGAAATCATGGCACTCGGGCCCTAGTGACAAGCATTAAGCATAGCAAAGTCATAGAAACATCAATCTCAGAAAATAGTGGATACTAGGGATCAAACCCTAACAAAACTAACTCGATTACATGATAAATCTCATCCAACCCATCACTGTCCAGCAAGCCTATGATGGAATTACTCACGCACGGCGGTGAGCATCCTGAAATTGGTGATGGAGGAAGGTTGATGATGACGATGGCGACGGATTCCCCTCTCCGGAGCCCCGAACGGACTCCAGACCAGCCCTCCTGAGAGAGTTTAGGGCTTGGCGGCGGCTCCATATCATAAAATGCGATGAATCCTTCTCTCTCATTTTTTTCTCCCCGAAAGTGAATATATGGAGTCAAGGTGGACGTCGGTGGAGCATCAGGGTGCCCACGAGGCAGGGGGCGCGCCCGACCCTTGTCGACAAGATGTGGGCCCCCTGACGTGGATTCTTCTTCCAGTATTATTTATATATTCCAAAAATAATCTCAGTTAATTTTCAGTTCATTCCGAGAACTTTTATTTCTGCACAAAAATAACACCATGGCAATTCTGCTGAAAACAACGTCAGTCCGGGTTAGTTCCATTCAAATCATGCACGTTAGAGTCCAAAACAAGGGCAAAAGTGTTTGGAAAAGTAGATACGATGGAGACGTATCAACTCCCCCAAGCTTAAACCTTTGCTTGTCCTCAAGCAATTCAGTTGATAAACTGAAAGTGATAAAGAAAAAATTTTACAAACTCTGTTTGCTCTTGTTGTTGTAAATATGTAAAGCCAACATTCAAGTTTTCAGCAAAGATTATGAACTAACCATATTCACAATAACACTTAGGTGTCATGTTTACTCATGTCAATGGCATAATCAACTAGCGAGCAATAATAATAAATCTCGGATGACAACACTTTCTCAAAACAATCATAATATGATATAACAAGATGGTATCTCGCTAGCCCTTTCCGAGACCGCAAAACATAAATGCAGAGCACCTTTAAAGATCAAGGACTGACTAGACATTGCAATTCATTGTAAAAGAGATCCAGTCAAGTCATACTCAATGTAAACTAACAGTAATACATGCAAATGACAGCAATGCTCTCTAACTGGTGCTGTTTAATAAGAGGATGATGACTCAATATAAAAGTAAATAGATAGGCCATTCGCAGAGGGAAGCATGGATTTGTAGAGGTGCCAAAGCTCGGTTTTGAAATAGAGAAGAATAATATTTTGAGCGGCATACTTTCATTGTCAACATAACAACCGAGAGATCTCGATATCTTCCATGCTACACACATTATAGGCGGTTCCCAAATAGAATGGTAAAGTTTATACTCCCCCACCACCAACAAGCATCAATCCATGGCTTGCCCGAAACAATGGGTGCCTCCAACTAACAACGATCCTGGGGGAGTTTTGTTTGCAATTATTTTGATTTGATTTGAGCATGGGACTGGGCATCCCGGTGACTAGCCATTTTCTCGTGAGTGAGGAGCGGAGTCCACTCCTCTTGAGAATAACCCGCCTAGCATGGAGGATACAGAAAACCCTTGTTGATACATGAGCTATTTGAGCATACAAAACAAAATGTTTATTTGAAGGTTTAGAGTTTGGCACATACAAATTTACTTGGAACGGCAGGTAGATACCATATATAGGAAGGTATGGTGGACTCATATGGAATAACTTTTGGGGTTTATGGAGTTGGATGCACAAGCAATATTCCCGCTTAGTACAAGTGAAGGCTAGAAAAAGACTGGGAAGCGACCAGCTAGAGAGCGACAACAGTCATGAACATGCATTAAAATTAATCAACACCGAATGCAAGCATGAGTAGGATATAATGCACCATGAACATAAATATCGTAGAGGCTATGTTGATTTTGTTTCAACTACATGCGTGAACATGTGCCAAGTCAAGCCACTCGAATCGTTCAAAGGAGGATACCACCCTATCATACCACATCATAACCATTTTAATAGCATGTTGGCACGCAAGGTAAACCATTATAAACTCCTAGCTAATTAAGCATGGCATAAGCAACTACAATCTCTAATTGTCACTGCAAACATGTTTCTTTCATAATAGGTTGAATCAGGAACGATGAACTAATCATATTTACAAAAACAAGAGAGGTCGAGTTCATACCAGCTTTTCTCATCTCAACCAGTTCATCATATATCCTCATTATTGCCTTTCACTTGCACGATCAAATAGTGTGGATAATAATAATAGTGCACGTGCATTGGACTAAGCTGGAATATGCAAGTATTCAATTCAAGGGAGAAGACAAGGTAATATGGGCTCCTTGTTAGATCAACAGTAATGCATATGAGAGCCACTCAACATATTCATCATGGTCTTCTCCTCTCACCCCCAAAGAACAAGAAAAGAAATAAAACTATTTACACGGGAAAGCTCCCAACAAGCAAAAGAAGAACGAGAAATCTTTTTGGGTTTTCTTTTTAATTACTACTACTACAAGCATGAAAAGTAAACTAGCTAAAAGCTACAACTATTTTTTTGGTTTTTCTTAAGGTTTTTCAAACACACAAGAAGAAAGCTTAAAAATAAATTAAACTAGCATGGATGATACAATGAAAAAATATGAGCACCGACAACTGGGCATGAGTGCGTGAACATGAATGTAATGTCGGTGAGAAATACGTACTCCCCCAAGCTTAGGATTTTGGCCTAAGTTGGTCTATGCCCATGGATGGCCTGGTGGATATCCGAAGTTGAAGCTGGGGTCGTACTGAGATGCATCAGCTACTGCCTGAAGAGCTGCAGCTTGGAGGCGGGCTGCCTCCGTCCTCCTCTCGTACTCGTCCACCTCCTCCTTGGTTATAACATATCTCCTTTTTGCCTGAAAGTCAAAGAAAGCAGGAGCAGGGAGAGCGACGTGATAGGTGCGTCGTCTGTCAAAGATTAGTCAGTACTGGAGGGGCTGATTGTTCCTCTCAACAAACTGATGACGAAACATAGCATCATAATCTAAATAAGCAGGAGGCAACTCAATATCATATCCACGAATGGGTATCTCAAGAAAATCAGCTAAACGGGTTGCATAAATTCCACCAAAGAAATCTCCATTAATTTTGTTATTATGCAACCTACGTGCAACAATGGCCCCCAAGTTATATTGTCTATCTTCTAATACAACACTCTTGAGAACACTAACATCTGGCTCACACATGTGACATGCCTCATCCTTACCATTTATGCATCTACCTATAAAGAGAGCAAAATAATGTATAGCAGGAAAATGAATGCTCCCTACGGTAGCTTGCGTGATTTCCCTAGATTCCTCCATAGTGATACTAGCAAGAAAATCCTTATATTCAGATTTACGAGGTTCACTAACATTACCCCACTGTGGGAGTTTACAAGTAGTATTAAAATCTTCTAAGTCCATGGTATAAGATCTATCATAAAGATCAAACAGGACAATTTGAGAATTGCGTGATGATGTAAATCCAAACCTTCTCACAAAGGAATCAGTGAGGTAGTAGTACTGACGGCGCTTATCTGCCTCGAAGCTCTCAAGATCAGTGTTACGCACATATGCGTTAAATTCCTCCTTGATTCCTGCTCGAACCATGAAGTCCTCTAACGGCCATTCACAAGGCGGCACTTGAGCCTCCCTTGGTAGTTTATTGCCTGGCTCGCGTATTGCGGGCCTGGGTCCTTGTTTCCTTGACGAACCACCTTGGTACATTTTCCTAAACATATTTCTTCCTCTGAAAAATTTCTGAAATTTTTAGTAACTCAAAAATAAAAGTGAACCAAACTCAACAAGATTGATAGTAACTACTCCTACAAGTGCCTAGAGGCTATATCATGCATTAAAACTACTTTTGACCACATAAATTTGGCATGCAAGCTCAAGAACAGGGTCACCTAAGCAGCAAGAATTTGCAATGAATAAAGCACTAGAACAAAAACTAATTAGACCATTGGAGGAGTCACATACCAAAGAACAATCCTCCAAAGCAGTTTTGTGAATGGAGCTTTGAGCAAGGAGATCGAAAATGGCAGCAAGATGAGCAAGAACTCGGGTTTGAGTTGGCTAGTGATTTTTTCTGGAGCAAGACGAAGTGTGTGTGTGAAAGGATAAGTGGAGGGGACCCACATGGGGTCCACGAGGCAGGGGGCGCACCCTCCACCCTCGTGGGCACGTGGCTGCTCCCCCTGCTGTGTTCTTAGTGCCTAAAATCCTCAAATATTCTAGAAAAAATTATATTTCATTTTCAGGGCATTTGGAGAACTTTTATTTTCAGGGTATTTTTTATTGCATGGATAATTCAGGAAACAAACAGAAAATACTATTTTTACTTTATTTAATCTAAATAAAAGAAAGTAAAAAGAGGGTACAGAGAGTTGAGTTTTGTAACTTCATCCATCTCATGCTCATCAAAAGGAATCCACTAACAAGGTTGATCAGGTCTTGTTAACAAACTCATTTCGAATAGCATGAAACCGGAGAAATTTCGAATAACACTAGGTTACCTCTACGGGGATATGCACATCCCCAACAATAAGAATATCATATTTCTTCTTGACAGTAGGAAGAGGAAATTCAAAACCTCCAGTAGTGATTGTTGAAAATTTTCCAATAGAATTTATAATGTGGACTTGAGGTTGTTTCCTCGGAAAGTGTATCGTATGCTCAATACCATTACCATGAAAAGTGACATTGCCTTTGTTGCAATCAATAGCAGCCCCTGCAGTATTCAAAAAGGGTCTACCAAGGATAATCAACATACTATCACCCTCGGGAATATCAAGAATAAAGAAGTCCATTAAAATAGTAACGTTTCAACCACAATAGGCACATCCTCACAAATACCGACAGGTATAGCAGTTGATTTATTAGCCATTTGCAAAGATGTTTAAGTAGGTGTCAATTTATTCAAATCAAGTCTACGATATAAAGACAGAGGCATAACACTAACACCGGCTCCAAGATCACATAAAGCAGTTTTAGCATAGTTTCTTTTAATGGAGCATGGTATAGTTGGTACTCCTGGATCTCCAAGTTTCTTTGGTATTCCACCCTTAAAAGTATAATTAGCAAGCATGAGCAATTTCAGCTTCCGGTATCTTTCTCTTATTAGGAACAATTTCCTTCATATACTTAGCATAATGATTCATTTTAAGCATATCAGTCAAACGCATACGCAAAAAGATAGGTCTAATCATTTCAGCAAAGCGCTCAAAATCCTCATCATCCTTTTTCTTGGATGGTTTAGGAGGAAAAGGCATGGGTTTCTGAACCCATGGTTCCCTTTCTTTACCGTGCTTCCTAGCAACGAAGTCTCTCTTATCATAACGTTGATTCTTTGATTGTGGGTTATCAAGATCAACAGCAGGTTCAAGCTCTACATCATTGTCATTGCTGGGTTGAGCATCAACATGAACATCATCGTTAACATTATCACTAGGTTCATGTTCATTACCAGATTGTGTTTCCACATCAGAAATAGAAATATCATTGGGATTCTCAGGTGTGTTAACAACAGGTTCACTAGAAGCATGCAAAGTCCTATCATTTTTCTTTTTCTTCCTCTTAGAAGGACTAGGTGCATCAACATTAGTTCTCTGATAATCTTGCTCAATTCTCTTAGGGTGGCCCTCAGGATACAAAGGTTCCTGAGTCATTTTACCCCCTCTAGTCATAACTCTAACAGCATAATCATTCTTCTTATTATTTAATTCATTGAGCAAATCATTCTGAGCTTTAAGTACTTGTTCTACTTGAGTGGTAACCATAGAAGCATGTTTACTAATAAGTTTAAGTTCACCTTTAACACTAGCCATATAATCACTCAAGTGTTCAAGCATATCAGCATTGTGTTTCAATTGTCTACCAACATAAGCATTGAAGTTTTCTTGCTTAACCATAAAGTCATCAAACTCATCCAAGCATTGGCTAACAAACTTAGTAAATGGGATTTCGCATTTATCGAATCTACAGAGAGAATTTACCTTTACTACCTGTGTCAGGGTATCAAGACCATGTACTTCTTCAATAGGTGGTAAATTCTCAACATCTTCAGCTTTAGTACCTTTTTCTTTCATAGATTTCTTTGCCTCTTGCATATCTTCAGGACTGAGAAATAGAGTACCCCTTTTCTTTGGAGTTGGCTTAGGAGTTGGTTCAGGAAGTGTCCAATTATTTTCATTAGTCAACATATTATTCAATAGTAATTCAGCTTGATCAACAGTTCTTTCCCTGAAAACACAACCAGCACAACTATCCAGGTAGTCTCTGGAAGCATCGGTTAGTCCATTATAAAAGATATCAAGTATTTCATTTTTCTTGAGAGGATGATCAGGAAAAGCATTAAGTAATCGGAGAAGCCTCACCCAAGCTTGTGGGAGACTCTCTTCTTCAATTTGCAAAAAATTATATATTTCCCTTAAATCAGGTTGTTTCTTATGAGCGGGGAAATATTTAGCAGAGAAGTAATAAATCATATCCTAGGGACTACGCACACAACCAGGATCAAGAGAATTAAACCATGTTTTAGTATCACCCTTTAATGAGAACGGAAACAACTTAAGGATAAAGTAATAGCGAGTTTTCTCATCATGAGTAAACAGGGTGGCTATATCATTTAATTTAGTAAGATGTGCCACAACAGTTTCAGATTCATAGCCATAGAAAGGATCATATTCAACCAAAGTAATTAACTCAGGATCGACAAAGAAATCATAATCCTTATCAGTAATAAAGATAGGTGAAGTAGCAAAAGCAGGGTCATATTTCATTCTAGCATTCACAGACTTTTCTTTAAGCTTAGCTAATAATTTCTTAAGATCAGATCTATCATTGCAGGCAAGAAAATCTCTAGCAGCTTCTTCATCCATAACATAACCCTCAGGCACAACAGGCAATTCATATCTAGGGGGAGAATCTTCATCATCACTTTCATCAATATTATCAGATTCAATAATTTCATTCTCTCTAGCCCTAGCAAGTTGTTCATCAAGAAATTCACCTAGTGGCACACAGTATTATCAAGCATAGAAGTAGTTTCATCATAAGTATCATGCAAAGCAGAAGTGACATCATCAATAACATGCGACCTATCAGATTCAATAGCACGTGTAGGTGTCGCAAGTTTACTCAAAATAGAAGGTGAATCAAGTGCAGAGCTAGATAGTAGTTCCTTACCTCCCCTCGTAGTTGAGGGAAAAATCTTGGTTATTTGATCTTTCAAGTTCTTCATAATGATAAGCAGATATAAATCCCAAGTGACTCAAAGAATAGAGCTATGCTCCCCGGCAACGGCGCCAGAAAATAGTCTTGATAACCCACAAGTATAGGGGATCGCAATAGTTTTTGAGGGTAGAGTATTCAACCCAAATTTATTGATTCAACACAAGGGGAGCCAAAGAATATTCTCAGGTATTAGCAGCTGATTTGTCAATTCAACCACACCTGGAAACTTAATATCTATAGCAAAGTGTTTAGTAGCAAAGTAATAGTATAGTAGTGGTAACAGTAGCAAAAGTAATAATAGCAGTTTTGTTTTTATAGTGATTGTAACAGTAGCAACGGAAAAGTAAATAAGCGAAGAACAATATAGGAAAAGCTCATAGGCAATGGATCGGTGATGGAGAATTATGTCGGATGCAATCAATCATGCAACAATTATAACATAGGGTGACACAGAACTAGCTCCAGTTCATCAATGTAATGTAGGCATGTATTCCTAATATAGTCATACGTGCTTATGGAAAAGAACTTGCACGACATCTTTTGTCCTATCCTCCCGTGGTAGCGGGGTCCTATTGGAAACTAAGGGATATTAAAGCCTCCTTTTAATAGAGTACCGGACCAAAGCATTAACACATAGTGGATACATGAACTCCTGAAACTACGGTCATCACCTGTAATGGTCCCGATTATTGTCACTTCGGGGTTAACGGATCATAACACATAATAGGTGACTATAGACTTGCAAGATAGGATCAAGAACTCACATATATTCATGAAAAGATAATAGGTTCAGATCTGAAATCATGGCACTTGGGACTAGTGACAAGCATTAAGCATAGCAAAGTCATATCAACATCAATCTCAGAACATAGTGGATACTAGGGATCAAACCCTAACAAAACTAACTCGATTAGATGATAAATCTCATCCAACCCATCACCGTCCAGCAAGCCTATGATGGAATTACTCATGCACGGCGGTGAACATCATGAAATTGGTGATGGAGGAAGGTTGATGATGACGATGGCGACGGATTCCCCTCTCCGGAGCCCCAAACGGACTCCAGATCAGCCCTCCCGAGAGAGTTTAGGGCTTGGCGGCGACTCCGTATCGTAAAACGTGATGGATCCTTCTCTCTCATTTTTTCTCCCCGAAAGTGAATATATGGAGTCAAGGTGGACGTCGGTGGAGCATCAGGGGCCCCGTGAGGCAGGGGGTGCACCCCCACCCTCGTTGACAGGGTGTGGGCCCCCTGACGTGGATACTTCTTCCAGTATTTTTATATATTCCAAAAATAATCTCCCTTGATTTTTAGGTCATTCTGAGAACTTTTATTTCTGCACAAAAATAACACCATGGCAATTCTGTTGAAAACAGTGTTAGTCCAGGTTAGTTCCATTCAAATCATGCAAGTTAGAGTCCGAACAAGGGCACAAGTGTTGGAAAAGTAGATACGACGGAGACGTATCATCCACCCAATGCGATAGGTTGTCCCGAATTGCCCCGGGCACCGGGGCTATGGCGGCGTCGAAGTCGAAGTGGGGGTCGAGGTTCTGAAGATGACTAAAGACGCGAGAGAACGCGTGCCCAAGGAGGCCCCGGCTCCTCTCCTCGACAAGCTCACGGGCCCTCGCAATCTGATCTTCCAGGCGCATCATGACTTCAGTAAAGAAGCGAAGGTGGCTGGCGTAATCTTCCACGTGGGGATGAGGGACGCTCTCCTCACAGATGATGCTCAGGGCTCGGTTGGCCCTCACCCCGAGGGCCTGAAGCATGGGGGTATGCTCGCGTTGAAGCGTCTGCCCACGATATGCCTCCTCCCTGTTCTGCTTCGCGAGGGACGTAGCGTCATCAATCTGCTGCTGAAGCGAGAGCAAGTCGGCGTGCACGGTGACCAGGTCAGCCTGGGTAGAAGTCTGAGCCGCCGCAGCGGCCCTCTCGCGCTGCTCCGTCTCCTTCAGCATTGACCCGAGGGCGGCGGTCCTGCCCTCCGCTTCGGCCTCTAGCAACTTCAGCTTCAGGCTGTACTCTTCAATAAGATCCGCACGAGCCTTCGCCACCCTCCGGCCAACCTCCTCCTAGATATTGGCTTCGCGCACGGTGACAACATCCTCCGCCAGGGCCACCTGGCGCTCCCTCTTCTCCAGCCGCTCGAGCTTAAGGCTGCGCTCCAGGGCCTCCAACATCAGCGCCTCCTCGCGCTTCTGGATCCCCTCTTCTTTGGAAGGCACTCCCCGCATTGATGCCAAGATGGCCTCGCGCACCTCGATCCGCTGGTCGAGGGTGGTGTGCGAGGCCAGGAGTTCTCTTTCTCGCTCCTCGGTAGCCTGGTGGCGATGGACAGCTGCCCTGGCCTCTTCCAGGGCTCGGGCGCAGGCCTCGTGTGATGTCACAAGGGATGCCTCGGCCTTCGCATTGGCGCGTTCATGCTGAAGACACCCGAGGTTGACGGCCACCTTCAGCTGATGCCACTCACCCGCCAGCCGAAGGTCCTCCGCCTTGAGGCGGGAGTCGACGCCGACTAGTTCTTCTCCGAGCCGGCTCAGTGCGCCCATTGCCTCCTGGAAGATCTCATGACGTACAGCGCCGCACCCACGCGTGAATTCCAGCTCACGGCAAAGCCCGCCCTTCACACGGAGATTGCTGGGGAAGCCTGAGACGACCTACCTACTCCTGGCGGGGAGCTGGGGGTTGGCACGTTCCTCACCACCCTCCGGGCCTTGGCAGGGGCACCAGGTGGCACGACCTCACCGCTCTAAGACGAAGCCAAGGCTGGCATCGCCCAACCACCGGTGAAGACTAGTGGAGGAGCCCTCGGCACACTACCGCCGCCAGGGCAGGCCACGGAGAAGCGACGACAGGAATGAAGGATCAAGGCCCCCAGCCGGGACGTCCGGCACAGAGGCCAGGCTTGCGCCGCATGCAATGGGCCTGCGGGGAGAGCTCGGGACAAGGGGGGAATCAAGGACTGGAGGCGTTCGCTTCGCAGGAGATCTCGCCACTAAAGGCGAAGGGATCCTGCAAAGCCACTGTCAGGAAAGGATGCAACGGACAAGAAAACATGAAGAAGAGGTACTTACTCGTCTATGGCAATGTACTTCCTCTACTTCAGCGGCCGGTAGGCGTCACCATTGTAGCTGGTAGCCCCTTTTCTCTTGCGGAGCACCTCGAAGTTCAGACGGAGCTGGGTGAAGCCCCGGGCGAGATCATCGGCGTCAGGGGCATTCGGCGGAATTCCTGAGGCGGCAACCTCGGGAGCCTCGGCCTGCAGCGGCTCCCCAACGTCAGGGGCGTTCAGCGGGGCTCCTGAGACGGCGACCTCGGGAGCCTCGGTCTCCGGCGGCTCTACGGCCTCTGCCTCAAGACCGCTTCCCCGAGCTCCAGGGACGGTGATCTCGGGAGCCCCGGATCATGCCAAGTCTTCGATCACCCCCTCAGGATGGCTCCCCCACGCCTCGGGGGCTGCCGCCTCAGGGGCACCAGGCCAAAACGCGCCACCAGCAGCCGCCCCTAAAGCACCGGGCTGCGCCCGCCCCCCAGCATCCACCTCCGGGGCGTGCGCCGCAGGAACAGCAGGCAAGGGGACCACACGAATTGGGTTCTTGTGGGGCCCCTCAAGCTCCGCCGGGCGTAGCCCCCACTCATCGAAAAGATGCATCATCCTTACGAACACCTCCATGTTCAAGCAGCAATACAAGAGGCAGCCCTCCTTCGGAAGCGTGGCTGGCGCAAGATCACCAGTCAGGAGCTTGAGCACCATGCGCAGAGTCTCGGGAGGAAGTGTAGGCGCGTGGAGCCTCATGGGGTCCCGGCTGCCGCGAAGGTCCACATCCGTCGAGAATGGCACTGGAGCGGAGAAATGCGGCGCTGGATGAACACCTGCACCACCATGGGAACCGTCACTCCAAGATCCTTCAACCTGGCTAGCCGGCGGCAAACATGGGCAAGCTAGGGTTCGACGAGCTTCATGTGCGCCCACCCGGAGCTGGGTTCAGCCGGTGCCCGGGGGAGCAAGAGCAGGGAGTTGAGCACACCGACATCCACGAATACCCACTGCTTCCGGTATCCATGTACAACTGGCGAGAGCTCAAAGTCGATCCCTGGGCCTGCCGTCGCCGCCACGGCTTGGAATGTTGCACACCCTGAGCACTGGCGGGCGTCGGTCACATGAAGTGAGAAGAAATGGCGGAACAAGGCCACGGAGGGAACAATGCCCACCATGACCTCGCAGACGAAGGCGAAGACGGCAATGAGAAGAATGAATTTGGGATCCAAGTGTAGCACATGGACTTGGTAATGCGAGACTATGGCGTTGAAGAAATTAGAAAAAGGGGGAAATTAAGCCTTCCATGAGGGCGTGGAGATGAATGGGGATCTCAGTGGCCGCCATGTCGACCAGGGTGCGGGAACCAGGCCAAGCCACCATCGCACCCCACTCGTTGGAACTAGCGGCGAGCACCGGGCGGACCTTGTCCAGCATCTCCTGGTTAACCATCATCGATCGCTCGAGGGTGGGCTCGAAGGCCGGCGGGGATTCGGCCGGAACGCGGCTCTTCACTTTCTTCTTCATTGCCAGCTTCGACGCCATGACGACAGGGGGAGAGTTGAGAAGATGGAGAGGCCAAGAAAGCTCGCGGCAGGCAATGAAGATGGAGCTGAGCTGATGGTGGTGGCCACCAAGCCGGGCGAATATCAAGGCTGCATGGGGAAGTGGGGGCGCCCACGTACCGTCAATCACCACGCATTGACCAAGGCCACAGGCGGTTGGGACCCACGGCGCTCCGCACTTGCCTACTACCTCTTGAGCATGCGTTGGTTTTCCCTTGAAGAGGAAAGGGTGATGCAGCAAAGTAGCGTAATTATTTCCCTCAGTTTTTGAGAACCAAGGTATCAATCAGTAGGAGACTACACGCAAGTCGCCTAGTACCTGGACAAACAAACAAGAACCTCGCAACCAACGCGATAAAGGGGTTGTCAATCCCTTCACGGTCACTTACGAAAGTGAGATCTGATAGAGATAATAAGATAAATATTTTTGGTATTTTTGTGGTATAGATTGGAAAATAAAGATTGCAAAACAAATAGTAAACTAGAATTGTAGATCGGAAACTTATATGATGTAAAGTAGACCCGGGGGCCATAGGTTTCACTAGTGGCTTCTCTCAAGATAGCATGTATTACAGTGGTTGAACAAATTACTGCCGAGCAATTGATAGAAAAGCGCATAGTTGTGATGATATGTAAGGCAACGATCATGAATATAGGCATGACGTCCGTGTCAAGTAGACCGAAACGATTCTGCATCTACTACTATTACTCCACACATCGATCGCTATCCAGCATGCATCTAGATTATTAAGTTCATAAGAACGAAGTAACGCATTAGGCAAGATGACATGATGTAGAGGGATAAACTCAAGCAATATGATATAAACCCCATCTTTTTATCCTCGATGGCAACAATACAATATGTGCCTTGCTGCCCCTGCTATCACTAGGAAAGGACACCGCAAGATTGAACCCAAAGCTAAGCACTTCTCCCATTGCAAGAAAGATCAATCTAGTAGGCCAAACTAAACCGATAATTCGAAGAGACTTGCAAAGATATCAAATCATGCATATAAGAATTCAGAGAAGAATCAAATAATATTCATAGATAATCAAGTTCATAAACCCACAATTCATCGGATCTCAGCAAACACACCGCAAAAAGAGTTACATCGAATAGATCTCCAAGAAGATCGAGGAGAACTTTGTATTGAGATCCAAAGAGAGAGAAGAAGCCATCTAGCTAATAACTATGGACCCGAAGGTTTTCGGTAAACTACTCACACATCATAGGAGAGGCTATGGTGTTGATGTAGAAGCCCTCCGTGATCGAATCCACCTCCGGCAGATCGCCGGAAAAGGCCCCAAGATGGGATCTCTGAAGGAAATATGACCAAGAGGCAATAATAAAGTTATTATTTATTTCCTTATTTGATGATACATGTTTATTATTCATGCTAGAATTGTATTAACCGGAAACATAATACATGTGTGAATACATAGACAAACATAGTGTCACTAGTATGCCTCTACTTGACTAGCTCATTGATCAAACATGGTTAAGTTTCCTAGCAATAGACATGCGTTGTTATTTGATCAACGGGATCACATCATTAGGAGAATGATGTGATTGACTTGACCCATTTCGTTAGCTTAGCACTTGATCGTTTAAGTTTAATGTTATTGCTTTCTTCATGACTTATATATGTTCCTATGACTATGACATTATACAACTCCCGAATACCGGAGGAACACTTTGTGTTCTACCAAATGTCACAACGTAACTGGGTGCTTATAAAGGTGCTCTACAGGTGTCTCCGACGGTGTTCATGGAGTTGGCATAGATCAAGAATAGGATTTGTCACTCCGATTGTCGGAGAGGTATCTCTGGGCCCTCTCGGAAATGCACATCACTATAAGCCTTGCAAGCAATGTGACTAATGAGTTAGTTGTGGGATGTTGCATTACGGAACGAGTAAAGAGACTTGCCAATAACGAGATTGAGCTAGGTATTGGGATACCGACGATCGAATCTCGGGCAAGTAACATACCAATGACAAAGGGAACAACGTATATTGTTATGCGGTTTGACCGATAAAGATCTTCGTAGAATATGTAGGAACCAATATGAGCATCTAGGTTCCGCTATTGGTTATTGACCGAAGACATGTCTCAGTCATGTCTACATAGTTCTCGAACCCGTAGGGCCCGCACGCTTAAAGTTCTGTGATGATCGGTATTATGAGTTTATATGTTTTGATGTACCGAAGGTAGTTCGGAGCCAGGATATGATCACAGACATGACGAGGAGTCTCAAAATGGTCGAGACATAAAGATTGATATATTCAAAGCCTACATTTGGACATCAGAAGAGTTCCAGGTGAAATTGGGATTTTACCGAAGTGTCGCAGGGGTTACCGGAACCCCCCGGGGGTTAATGGGCCTTGTTGGGCCCTAGTGGAGAGAGAGAGGGGCAGGCCAGGGGCAGGCCGCGCGCCCCCTCCCAGTCTGGTTCGAATTGGACTAGGAGAGGGGGGGGTGGCGCCCCCCTTTCCTTCTCCTTCTCCCCTTCCTTTCCCCCTCCTAGTAGGAGTAGGAAAGAGGGGAATCCTACTCCTACTAGGAGGAGGATTCCTCCTCCTGGCGCGCCCTCTAGGGCCGGCCGGCCTCCCCCCTTGCTCCTTTGTATACAGGGGCAGGGGGCACCTCTAGACACACAAGTTGATCATTAATCTCTCCCAGCCGTGTGCGGTGCCCCCCTCCACCATAATCCACCTCGGTCATACTGTAGCGGTGCTTAGGCGAAGCCCTGCAACGGTAGCTTCATCAACATCGTCACCACGCCGTCGTGCTGACGAAACTCTTCCCTGAGCTCTACTGGATCATGAGTTCGCGGGACGTCACCGTGCTGAACATGTGCTGAACACGGAGGTGCCGTACATTCGGTACTGAGGATTGGTCGATCGTGAAGACGTACGACTACATCAACCGCTTTGTCATAACGCTTCCGCTTAACGGTCTACGAGGGTACATGGAAGACACTCTCCCCTCTCGTTGCTATGCATCACCATGATCTTGCGTGTGCGTAGGATTTTTTTTTGAAATTACTACGTTCCCCAACAGTGGCATCCGAGCCAGGTTTATGCGTAGATGTTATATGCACGAGTAGAACACAAGTGAGTTGTGGGCGATACAAGTCCTACTACTTACCAGCATGTCATACTTTGGTTCGGTGGTATTGTTGGATGAAGCGGCCTGGACCGACTCTATGCGTACGCTTACACAAGACTGGTTCTACCGACGTGCTTTGCACATAGGTGGCTGGCGGGTGTCAGTTTCTCCAACTTTAGTTGAACCGAGTGTGACTACGCCCGGTCCTTGTTGAAGGTTAAAACAACACTAACTTGACGAACTATCGTTGTGGTTTCGATGCATAGGTAAGAACGGTTCTTGCTCAGCCCGTAGCAGCCACGTAAAACTTGCAACAACATAGTAGAGGACGTCTAACTTGTTTTTGCAGGGCATGTTGTGATGTGATATGGTCAAGACATGATGCTATATTTATTGTATGGGATGACCATGTTTTGGAACGGAGTTATCGGCAACTGGCAGGAGCCATATGGTTGTCGCTTTATTGTATGCAATGCAATCGTCATGTAATTGCTTTACTTTATCACTAAACGGTAGCGATAGTCGTAGAAGCAATAGTTGGCAAGACGACAACGATGCTACGATGGAGATCAAGGTGTCGCACCGGTGACGATGGTGATCATGACGGTGCTTTGGAGATGGAGATCAAAGGCACAAGATGATTATGGCCATATCATATCACTCATGTTGATTGCATGTGATGTTTATCCTTCATGCATCTTATTCTACTTTGTGTGACGGTAGCATTATAAGATGATCTCTCACTAAATTTAAGGTAAAAGTGTTCTCCCTGAGTATGCACCGTTGCCAAAGTTCGTCGTGCCGAGACACCATGTGATGATCGGGTGTGAAAAGCTCAACGTTCATCTACAACAGGTGTAAGACAGTTTTGCACACGCAGAATACTCAGGTTAAACTTGACAAGCCTAGCATATGCAGATATGGCCTCGGAACACTGAGACAGAAAGGTCGAGCGTGAATCATATAGTAGATATGATCAACATAGTGATGTTCACCATTGTAAACTACTCCATTTCACATGATGATCGGTTATGGTTTAGTTGATATGGATCACATGATCACTTAGATGATCAGAGGGATGTCTATCTAAGTGGGAGTTTTTAAGTAATATGATTAATTAAACTTAAATTTATCATGAACTTAGTACATGATAGTATTTTGCTTGTCTATGTTATTGTAGATAGATGGCCCGTGCTGTTGTTCCGTTGAATTTTAAGGCGTTCCTTGAGAAAGCAAAGTTGAAAGATGATGGTAGCAATTACACGGACTGGGTCCGTAACTTGAGGATTATCCTCATTGCTGCACAGAAGAATTACGTCTTGGAAGCACTGCTGGGTTCCAAACCCGCTACAGGAGCAACGCCAGATGTTATGAACGTCTCGCAGAACAAAGCTGATGACTACTCAATAGTTCAGTGTGCCACGCTTTACGGCTTAGAACCAGCACTTCAACGATGTTTTGAACGTCATGGAGCATATGAGATGTTCCAGGAGTTGAAGTTAATATTTCAAGCAAATGCCCGGATTGAGATATATGAAGTCTCCAATAAGTTCTACAGCTGCAAGATGGAGGAGAATAGTTCTGTCAGTGAACATATACTCAGAATGTCTGGGTACCATAATCACTTGACTCAGCTGGTAGTTAATCTTCTAGTTGATAGTGTCATTGACAGAGTTCTTCAATCACTGCCACCAAGCTACAAGAGCTTCATGATGAACTATAATATGCAAGGGATGGATAAGACAATCCCCGAGCTCTTCACAATTGTAACACCCCGGATACAACTTTCTATATTTGTAACTCCGACTCTTGCCTTTTCCAGAGATACGATATGATATTCCCTTCGTGTTTGGGTTTTTGTCTTCGTTTTACTTTTTGTTCATGTCATGCATTTCATATCATGTCATCTTGTGCATCGCATTTGCATACGTGTTCGTCTCATGCATCCGAGCATTTTCCCCGTTGTCCATTTTGCAATCCGACAATCCTATGTCCTCCGGCGCCCCCTTTTGCATCTTTTCGTGAGCGGGTGTCAAACTTTCTCGGAATGGACCGAGATTTGCCAAGCAGCCTTGGTACACCACCGGTAGACCGCATGTCTAATTTCGTGCCATTTGGAGTCCGTTGATACTCCAACGGTTAACCGGGGAACCACAAAGGCCTTGTGTGTGTTGCAGCCCAACACCCCTCTAAAACGGCCCAACAACCCTTCCAAACCTCTCCCATGTCCTCCGCCGTCGGATCACGATCACGTGGGCGAAAACTACACCTCATTTGGACACTCCTACCTTCTCCTACCTATATAAAGGCCTCCCCCATCCAAAATCGCAGTCTAACCCTAGATCTTCCTCCTCTGCGTGCCGGACATGTCCACTCCACTGCCGGACATGTCCGCACCGCCACCCCATCCAATCCCGGTGCGCCACTTGTCACCCCGCCGCTCCGATCCCCCGCACCGCGCTCGGCCCGCCAGGACCCGGATCTGGCCCTCCGGGCCCGAGCCGCCCGATCCCGCTCCTCCGCTCCTCGCCTCCCGAGCGCCGCCGCCCGCCTCCAGCGCCGGTATGAGGATTTGTCATTGTTGCTACAATTGTTGTGTGCTTCATATGGCTATGAGCTCTACATGTGCTTTGGTCTATGCCATGCCATCTTTACAGGGGTGTATTCCATGTATTTTTGTGATCTTTGTGGTGACTAGCACAAGCATGCAAAGTAGCCTTCGTGATATTGCTGATTTCAGGATCTCAGGATTTTTGCTAAGTCATTTCCTTGCTGTTATTTTTATGCCATGTATTCATGTTGCTACAGAGAGATCCATGCTTTATTTGAGTTGCTTCACTAAGGATGATTTTGACATATGGTTGTGTTCTATCCATCCATGCCCGTGTTTGCAATTATGGAGTTCCCTAGCATGACTTAATCTTGCTCTAGTTTTGCTATAAAATGTTCCTGGCAGATTGTTTACGTGTTAACCAATTTTGCCAAGGTTGTTGTAGTTGATGCATGCATGCTATGAGCTTGTTCTTGCTTTGGTTAGCTTCATGATCATGCCATCTTGCTGATGCTATGATTATCTTGTCATGCAATGCCTTGTGGTGAGTGAGTCAAGCTCGCAAAGAGGCCTTCATAATTCTGTTTATGCCATGCCCAGTTTTCTGCTAAGTCTGAATCTGTTAACGAAACTTGCTATGTTTACATGGGTGCCATCATATCTTCTGATCCTTTTTGGCTCATGGTCAGTAAGGGACTTCTTGATCACTTCTAGTTCACGACCGTGCTTTGCTTCTCTTCTCACTCTCTTTTGCATAAGTTTGCCACCATATATGCTAGTGCTTGCTGCAGCTCCACATCACTACCCCTTTCCTACCTTTAAGCTTAAATAGTCTTGATCGCGAGGGTGTGAGATTGCTGAGTCCCCGTGACTCACAAATACTTCAAAACAGTTGCAGGTGCCGATGATACAAGTGCAGATGACGGAACCGAGCTCAGGTGGGAGCTCGATGAAGATCTTGTTCGTTGTGTTGTTTAGTTTCCTTTTGATCAGTAGTGGAGCCCAGTCGGGACGATCGGGGATCTAGCATTTGGGGTTGTCTTCTTTTATTTTGGTTCCGTAGTCGGACCTTGATTGTATTCTGGATGATGTATGTTTAACTTGTATTTGTGTGAAGTGGCGATTGTAAGCCAACTCTTTATCCCTTTCTTATTCAGTACATGGGATGTGTTAAGATTACCCCTCTTGGGACACGTGGGAGATATAGCCGCATCATGGGTGTTACAAGTTGGTAATCAGAGCCATCCCTGACTTAGGAGCCCCCTGCTTGATCGAATCGCTGACGTTGTTGAGTCTAGAAAAAATGTTTTGAGTCTTATAGGATTATATATATATATCGGAGAGTAGGATTCTTTTTACTCCTCAGTCCCTTCGTCGCTCTAGTGAGGTCTCCTGACATAGAGTTTTGACTCTTCTCTTCTCAAATTTCACGAATTTTTTTTAGGATCACGTGGGTATCTTGGAATCATTTTGATGGTTTTCTGACGAGAACATTGTTCTTGGTGCCTCCTGACATTTAGGGGTTGTGGCAGTGTCCCGGGGAGTTGAGCTCCGAGGTGTTGTCGTCACAATTTTATCGTTACAGTTCTGGAACACCTGAGTTCGCCGACATCGAAAATCTCTTTTATGCAGTTGTTGGTGAGATAACCTCGACGCCACCCAGTACCGGGGCGGGAGTTCGGGAGTATTGCCATAACTCGTATAACGGATGCTTTTCGAAGGTTGAGGTAAACGATTTCCGAAGGTTTCATGGTTATGTGTTGAAGGATGGATACAGCTGGATGTAGGATTTTTTAGTTTTGGGTGAGATATTATGCTTCCCCTGTATCCCCAACACCTGATTGCATAACTAGAAAGTTTCGGGAGTTTATAAGTGGGAATCCAAGTAGCTCGTAGGAATTCTTTCCAACAGACACATGATATGACATGGGGTCTATCATATGTTTGTTCCGGCTTATTTTGTAAGCCAATCCTTTGTTTTGTTTTGAGTTGTGGTATTCGAGTTGCTTCAATGTCAAGTGTTGATTCCATACCTTTCCTAAGCGGTATTCTCATATATCTGTGTGAATACTAATCCTTCATGATAATCGAGATTGTCATGTCAATCCTTTTCAACCGGTGTGCTTCTCTTCAAGTGGATCCGATCATTTTCCCATCCGCAAGATCAACTCAAAGTCTTCTCAACGTTATTTGTTTCATTCGTCCGAAGTTTCCTTTGTTTTCCCCCCCCCCCCCCCTTTTTTTTTAAGAATCCGGGTTTTTTTTTTAAGTATCCATATTATTGATGGGAAGCCTCTCCATTCTTTTCCGTCAATGTTCTTATCCGATGTTTCTCAGGAAGATTCAAAAGGAGATTCAAGTTCATCATTCTTCATTCTTTTCTTCTCCGGTGGATTCAATTCAAGCTTTGTCGATCATATCTTTTCCTCGTTTCAAACGTTTTCTCATGCCGGTGCACCTATTAATCACCCACTTCTCGCTATTCAATTGTTCCGTAGTGCTGAAGATATCTCAAAAATCTGTGTTTCCACTCTACATTCGTTCAAGTTCTTTTGAGGATGTTATCTCATTCAAGACATTTAATTCAACCGGTGTAATCTTCCTTTTAAATCGTTCAACGGCGTTTTCTCTTGAGTGGGCTCTAACCCACAGGTCTTTTCCCCAGGATCTTACCTGACTCTTCTTTTCTTTTCCCGGAGCTATCTCTCAAATTCTTCAAGATCTGTCAAATTATTTTCATCGTTGGTTCAACCTTTCTAATTTTCAATCCGGAGTGCCTCAGCAATTCATGGTGGTGTTTCTCGTCATCATTCTCGAATTTTGAAGACCGAAGAAGAGTTTCTCCTCCAAATCTTACCCGTTCTTCCAAAGATGCGAAGTTCAACCTTGTTGCCATCCTCTCATAATTGTTTTCGATTGTGAGAATTCTTTTCACCCTTCCGGAGCAATTCAAGAGTCTTTTCAGTTTGATTCTCTGGAGCCCATCATCTCAAAATTATTCATTTCAACTTTCAGCTCTCATTCTCCAAATCATACCGGTGCATCATTCAAGTATGATCTAATCAGCTCGTGATCTATTCGTTCTCATGCATCTAAATTCTCTCAAGTATCTTCGTTCTTTTTATAATTCTTCCCGGTGTTTCTTTATCTTTTCTTCGTTCATTTTTAGTTCTTACGGTGGTTCGTTCAAGATTTCTCTTCCTTCTTATCATATTAATTTATCCGTTGTTTCAGTCCTACCGGGGATTCGTTGAAGACCTTCCCAAGTTTGCGCTATGTCTATCCTTTTTACGAGAATAAGTAGTATGCCAAATCCGTTGCTTGTCATCAATTTAATTGATGAAGGATAAGCATAATGTAATTCTTATTCTTGTTTAATCCAAGTGATTAATTCCTTATTCCGGAGGTTCATCAGATTCTCGGTTTCTATTGGTTCATCTTTTCTTTTCCCGGAGTTCCAAGCTCTCATCATCACGAAGATCCATCTAAATCATTGCAAGGCTTCAATCTTATTCTTTTCATCCTTCACTTCTTTTTTATCATTCTTTTATTACCGGAGTTCTTCATGGAGGCTCTACATGATGGTTCATCAAGGATTTAATTCCTTCTCGAAGTGTTCATTGAGATTCTTTTCAGAGGAGCTCAAGTTTTCTTCATCTTGCAATCCGGAGTGCAATTGTTCTCCCTTATGTTTTGAGGTGGTAATATATCATTCTTCATTCACAAGAATGAGATATTTAAACCGATCACTTTCTTCCTTAGAGTTATCTTGGTATAGTTTTCACCTAAAGCCTTCCATTGGGAATGTTGCTCCTTGTGGTGATTATCTATGATCCAAGTTTTCTTATCACCTCGATGGAAGAAGCTTTTATTTTTTCTAGCTCCCAATCAAATCTTTTCGGTGAGTGGCAGGTTGTCACCTCATAATTTTGAGATGTCTTCCATAAGCCCACATCAAGCTTATCCTTCCATTGTTGATAATCCAACAACTCCGTTCTAGCATTTGTTGTAAGCGTGCTCTCCCAAGATCTTGTTTCCCTCCATTCATTCCACCCCATTCTTTCATTTCTTCCGGAGGCATTGTGATGTTGCTCTTTTCTCTCATCATCCCGAATGGTGAGGATCGCGTTCTTTTCGTGCTTATCCATTTAACCGAAGTGTTGTGTCCTCTGCTTAAGTTTTTTTCACCTTATCAAGTCTTGCATCTCTTTTCAACCGGAGTGTTGTCCGAATTTGTTCTTCCTTGTTCCTCTTTTCTGACGGAGTGTTTTCAACTTTGTTCAACTCCGTTGTGTTCTTTCTTCTGAGTTATTCAACCTTTCAAGGTTCTTTGGTTTCACTCGTTTGTCAAAGAAGCAACTTAGTTTTACCTCTTATCATCCTATTCCTTTTCCCTCCGGTGCCATCCTAGATCTCAGGACGAGATCCTCTCGTAGTGGTGGAGTGTTGTAACACCCTGGATACAACTTTCTATATTTGTAACTCTGACTCTTGCCTTTTCCGGAGATGCGATACGATATTCCCTTCCTGGTTGGGTTTTTGTCTTCGTTTTGCTTTTTATTCATGTCAGGCATTTCATATCATGTCATCTTGTCCATCACATTTGCATACGTGTTCGTCTCATGCATCCGAGCATTTTCCCCGTTGTCCGTTTTGCAATCCGACACTCCTATGTCCTCCGGCGCCCCCTTTTGCCTCTTTTCGTGAGTGGGTGTTAAACTTTCTTGGAATGGACCAAGATTTGCCAAGCGGCCTTGGTACACCACCGGTAGGCCGCCTGTCAAATTTTGTGCCATTTGGAGTCCGTTGATACTCCAACGGTTAACCGGGGAACCGCAAAGGTCTCGTGTGTGTTGCATCCCAACACCCCTCCAAAACGGCCCAACAACCCTTCCAAACCTCTTCCATGTCCTCCGCCGTCGGATCACGATTGTGTGGGACAAAACTACACCTCATTTGGACACTCCTACCTCCTCCTACCTATATAAAGGCCTCCCCCGTCCAAAATCACAGTCTAACCCTAGATCTTCCTCCTCCGCGCGCCGGACATGTCCACTCCGCCGCCGGACATGTCCGTGCCGCCGCCCCGTCCAATCCCGGTGCGCCACCTGTCGCCCCGCCGCTCCCCCGCACCGCGCCTGGCCCGCCGGGACCTGGATCTGGCCCTCCGGGCCCGAGCCGCCCGATCCCGCGCCTCCGCTCCTCGCCTCCCGAGCGCTGCCGCCCGCCTCTAGCGCCGGTCGCCGCCAAACTCCGCCGCGTCCTGCCCGTGTCCATCTTCGCCGCGCCGCCCGGAACTTCTGCCGCCGCCATCGACTCCCGGTGGCCGTGCCAACCCCGGCTCCGGCCTCCTCCTTGCCGGATCCGAGGGAGCTCGTCCGCCGGTGTGCCCCTCCGCCCACTGGAGCGCCGACCTGCGCCGCCCTTCCCCGACCTCCTACGCAGCCGCCACTCACCGGAGTTGACCTCGTTTGCACGCCACCGAAGAACCCTAGATCTGAGATCCGAGGAGGGGTATATTTCCACCAAGTCCCTGAGATTTTTGCATTCTGAAGCCCTGTCAAGCCATAACTCCTCATTCGTTGATCCGTTTTGCATGCATGATATATCAAAATGTTCATCATGTTGTGCTCTTCATTTCGTTCCATTATGGCATGCTTGTTTGAGTCCATCTTGATACCCAAATCGTTGATGCAAGAGTGCTATAAATTGTTAGGTGCTGATTCTTATCAGAGTATGAGGATTTGTCATTGTTGCTACAATTGTTGTGTGCTGCATATGGCTATGAGCTCTACATGTGTTTTGGTCTATGCCATGCCATCTTTACAGGGGTGTATTCCATGTATTTTTGTGATCTTTGTGGTGACTAGCACAAGCATGCAAAGTAGCCTTCGTGATATTGCTGATTTCAAGATCTCTGGATTTTTGCTAAGTCATTTCCCTGCTGTTATTTTTATGCCATGTATTCATGTTGCTACAGAGAGATCCATGCTTTATTTGAATTGCTTAAGTAAGGATGATTTTGACATACGGTTGTGATCTATTCATGCATGCCCCGTTTTGCAATTATGGAGTGCCCTAGCATGACTTAATCTTGCTCTACTTTTGCTATAAAATGTTCCTGGCAGATTGTTTACGTGTTAATCAATTTTGCCAAGGTTGTTGTAGTTGATGCATGCATGCTATGAGCTTGTTCTCAATTTGGTTAGCTTCATGATCATGCCATCTTGATGATGCTATGCTTATCTTGTCATGCAATGTCTTGTGGTGAGTGATTCGAGCTCGCAAAGAGGCCTTCATAATTCTGTTTATGCCATGCCCAGTTTTCTGCTAAGTCTGAATCTGTTAACGAAACTTGCTATGTTTACATGGGTGCCATCATATCTTCTGATCCTTTTTGGCTCATGGTCACTAAAGGACTTTTGTTCTATTCTTTGAGTAGATTCATGCCATGCCTTTTTTTGCTATGATATGTTCCTGTAGCATGTTGTTAGCTTGTTCTAAAAATGTCTTCCTAATGTTAATTTCTGGCATGCTGGTATTTTCACTAAGTCTGTGATGCTGATATCTTTTGCACTTTTTCCATGCTTGCTTGAACCTGCTCTTGTATGATTTAGCCGTAGCTCAGTGTTCATGTTTTGTCAAGCCTCGTGATTAGATCATTGCCATGTGCTTTGTTGCTATGTTGGGGTGCAGTAGCTTAGTTTCTTGTTGCATTCTAGATGGCATTGTGCTGTTAATCGCAGAATTGTGCCATTCTTGTTTTGCTTGCCTTTTGCAAACCGTGCATCCGTTTCCGGTGATCCTTATATCGATTTCGACCGAAATCATCTCATCTTTCCTGCGGCACACTTGGTTTTCCAAATTGATGCCTGGTTCAATCTTTTCCTTCCGGAGCACGCATATGCATTGCATATCACGTCTCGCATATCATGCCTTGTTTTGCATCATGTTGCTTACGCATTGCACCGTGGTTGATTGTAGTTTCCTTTGCTTGTGTTCTTGCCTTGAGTAGAGCTGGGAGACGAGTGCGTGATCGAGGAACCTATTGAGTACGCTTACGAGGATCAAGCTTTCGTCAACTCTGAGAACTTTGCAGGCAAGATGACCATACCCTCGAAATCACTTCTATCTTTGCTTGCTAGTTGTTCGCTCTATTGCTATGCCGCGATGCCTACCACTTGCTATATCATGCCTCCCATATTGCCATGTCAAGCTTCTAACCCACCTGTCGGTGTCAAAACTGGCGGATCTCGGGTAGGGGGTCCCGAACTGTGCGTCTAAGGCGGATGGTAACAGGAGGCAGGGGACACGATGTTTTACCCAGGTTCTGGCCCTCTTGATGGAGGTAAAACCCTACGTCCTGCTTGATTTATTCTTGATGATATGAGTATTACAAGACTTGATTTACCACGAGATCGGAGAGGCTAAACCCTAGAAGCTAGCCTATGGTATGATTGTATGTTGTCCTATGGACTAAAACCCTCCGGTTTATATAGACACCGGAGGGGGCTAGGGTTACACAAGGTCGGTTACAAAGGAGTAGATATCCATATCCGTACTGCCTAGCTTGCCTTCCACGCCAAGTAGAGTCCTATCCGGACACGGGACGAAGTCTTCAATCTTGTATCTTCATAGTCCAACAGTCCGGCCAAAGGATATAGTCCAGCAGTCCAGAGACCCCCTAATCCAGGACTCCCTCAGTAGCCCCTGAACCAGGCTTCAATGACGATGAGTCCAGCGTGCAACGTTGTCTTCAGCATTGCAAGGCGGGTTCCTCCTCCGGATACACCATAGAAGAGTTTGAATAAAAGGATAGTGTACGACCCTGCAAAATACGTTCCACATACCACCGTAGAGAGAATAATATTTCCGCAAATCTAATCCGTTGATACGTTTTGGCAACATGACATCATGCCATGGCTCAGTGATTATTCGAACTGTTTTTCTTTAACTAGCCCCGCACATAACGCGAGGCAGTTTCTTGACACGTCTTGTCAAATCAGAGATCGTGTCCCCCTTATTACAGGATTCTCATCAATACGGGCGTGGGTAACCCAACCGCGCCTAGGACTCCTAGATTTTAGGCAAGTCCCAAACGGCCATGAGGAGGACGCTTGATATTCACCCTCTTTATAAAGGGTCAAGGCTTTTACTTTTTTTCCTCCCGTGCTCAATCGAATCCTTCCCCCGCCTCGAGTTCTAACACGCAAAGCCCAGGTTAGGTGCTTCGGACCTTCAATCATGTCCGGATCCAGCCTCCAGGGCCGGTGGATGCCCTCCTCCGTCACGGAAGAGGATATCAAGAAGTTGAGGGAGGCAAGATACCTGACCGCCGAAGTCTCACATCGGCTGCCTGCCCGAGGGCAGGTCGTCCCTACTCCTGAACCCAATGAAGACATCGTGTTCATCTCCCACTTCCTCCGAGGACTAGGCCTTACTCTGGATCCCTTCGTTAGGGGTTTGATGTTCTATTACGGGCTTGATTTCCACGATCTAGCCCCGGATTCCTTTCTCCACATCTCGGCATTTATTGTCATATGTGAGGCCTTCCTCCGCATTACCCCTCACTTCGGCCTGTGGCTCAAGACCTTTGATGTGAAGCCGAAGACGGTCGAGGGGCAGTATGCAGCGTGCGGGGGTGCATTAATAAGCAAGATTGCTGGAGCTTCGTGGCCAAAGGGTTCCTTTCCAGAGGTGTCTGGATTATGGCAACGGGAGTGGTTCTACATCACCGCTCCCAGAAGTGCCAAGTGGGTAGCTTCCTCCGCCTTTCGTTCGGGCCCTCCACCACAACTGATGTCATGGATCAGCAGGGGGCTGAGCTGGGGTCCAGCCAAGGATGTGCCCATACTGCAGAGCCACATCCAGGATCTCTTCAAGGGAGATTTTAGTTTGGTTATGGTAGTGCAAGTCATGCTGGTTTGTCAAGTCCAGCCTTGCAAACGCCGGCCCCTCCGCTTGTGGGAATTCAACCCAGAAGGACCGCGCGCTATTCAGAATTTCCTTGGCCCGACGCACGAGGAAATGTACAAGTCGTTCTTCGGACCCCAAATAGAGTGTCCGGACACCTCCGAGGACGTGGGCCTGAGCAGCAACCGCACCGCGGCCCAAGTAAGTAATCCTCTAGTCGAACACACTGTCTTTCATTTATCACGACATCATTCTGAAGAATCGCTCTTTGACCAGGACTGGATAACAAAGGCGAAGATGATCTGATGTTCAGCCCCCCTTCCCGAAGGCTTGGACAATCCGGTACTGGAAAAGATGCTCGAGCCAGCACCTTGCCCGGTGCCCTCGAAGGAAGATGAAGGGGGGAACAAAGAGAGCAAAAGCGGGCCTCCACCGCTACCTATTCCAACCGAGGGAACGAGAGCCTCCGTGAGGGAGGATAACCAAGGGAGGGAATCTGACATTCCCTCGCCCCGGGGGAGGAAGAGGACTACCTCTGATGATCCGGAAACCAAGGTTTCCAAACGGGAGAAGAAAACTCCACAAGAGGGTCCTGCCTCGGAGGGTGCTCCTGCCGAACAAAGTTCGTGTGGGGATCAGCCCTCTAACCAGCCGTAAGCAATCAAAAAGTACTTAATAGCGAAGATATACTACCTTACTTCGGAGGGAGATAACCGAAGCTTTTATCTTGCAGTTCGGATCTGAGCCCTTCTCAGCAGAGCTCATCTTTAGGGGATCTTCTTCCGGAGATGATGGAGAGTGAAACGCCTCCCCCGGACTCCCCAGCTCAAGAAGCGGACGACCTTGAAGTGTCATCACGGAGAGTTTCTCCGGATCCGGCAAGGCCAGAAGGTAATCTCATGGTCACCCGAAGCCCTCAGTATCCGGCTCTTGAAGAGAGCAATCAAAAGAGTCTGGCACCATCTGGTATGCGGTCGGACGTACTGAAGGGTCTGCTAGAGAGAGCGACTATCTGAGAAGAGCACCGTACATTAATGTGTACGGTGATTGAAAGGATTTCGTCCGCCGAAAACGGGTTGCATGAAGCCTTTATGAGTCTACTGACGGGCTTTGAGGTACGTGAAATGATATACATTTGTGATGGTACCGCACATTTTAGGTGTGCCCTGTGTAGATAGTAGCCCCTGAGACTCTGGTTGTCGTCGAGAACGGCAGCGAACAGAGGATCATAGTCCCAGGTAATAACCAGACCGCCTTGCAGGTGTCTCAAGCTCCGGTGGCTAGCTGGACTGATGGGGTTGCCGAACTAAAGCGGCGACTAGATGCGGCGGATGCCGATATCGAGCTTGTTAACAAGCGGCTTGACGAGGCACAGGGTAGGTGATACTTATATAGTAAGAGCAACATGATGCCATTATATTTAATATGTTGTGACTACAGATGGAGCTGCCACCGTGGAGGCCTTGCGGGCGGAGCTTGCCCGAGCCAAGGAGCAAGCAAGGAGTAGTAATGCGGCCGCTTTGAAGGCGGCCGAAGAGTTGAGAGCCGAGAAGGCCGCTCATAGCGAGAGCAAAGAGAAAATGGCCAAAATGGCTGCGAAGTTAAAAGACACTGCCGACCGCTGCCAGTTTCTTGAAGAAGAAAACTGGGCGAAGGCTACGGACCTTGAAAAGGCCATAGTGGCAACCAAAGACACCCGCTCTGCAATGAGAGCGAAGGAGGAACTGCGTGAAGCCGGGGACATTGTGGCTGGGAAGCCCTTTATGCTACGGAGGAAGTTCGGCGATCCGCGGTATGCCCCTCTGGATCGGCTGTGGAGTTCGGCCGACGCATATCTGGACTTAGCGGCGAGCGCTGTCGATGCGGTCGAATACATCCGAGATCAAATAGATCGTGAAGTGGACAAGCTGTTCTGGTCACAATTTAACGTTCTAGAGCGTCCGCTTCCATTGACTGATCAGCTTGCCGAATGGGCCGAACTCAATAGATTGTCCGGACTCGCCATGAGGTCTATCGTGGATCATCTGTGGCCGGAAAGGACAAAGCCGAACAGCTATTATAGCTTGGTGCAGCAGTTCCTTGGTGCAGTGCCACGCATTAATGCGATGAAGAGGTCGGCGTGCATAGAAGGCTCGCGGATGGCCCTTGCCCGTGTCAAAACATACTGGGCGGAGATGGATGCCACCACTGTCGCGGCGCAGGGTTCGGCCATAGGCCGAGTGGCTGCCGAGCACTATTTTGAAGAAGTTCTTGAGGGCGCTCGTTCAATAGAGGCCCAGTGCTCGAAGAATGTTATGTTTGAGTGATATGTATTCCTATTGTAAAAACAACGCTTTATTGATTTTATCAAGGCTGTATTTATACTTTTGCCCGAAAGTATTGTGATGCCTCCTGTGCGGCCGTTAATGTATACATGTATATAACCTGAAAGATTGTAGTCGTCGGCTTCAGCCCCCACGCATATAATGCGGGGGTGTTCGCAGAAGACGCGTATTCACACTTAATCCAACGTCTTGGTCCTATTAAGGAGGTGATAGCGTAGCGAACTAGGCAACCGGACTATAGTGCTTTAACACTTTCACTTAGCCATAGGAGTTTGACAGTGGGGCTACTATATAGCCCCTGGTGGCTCCGCACTCATCCGGATTTGGGGTGCGTACATGCCTGGCCGGGAAACGGCCCTTCGTTAATGCGGAGGAATCCCGAAGATTCCAATAGGTCATCGAGTGGTTGACCAGTCTCACGCTATATCATGACAGTCAGTTTTCGACTTTCTCTACTGAGGTGCTCGTCCGTATGAACCAGGGCACAATCGTAGTAGTTCTCCTGGTGCCGCCTTAGCCGATAGAGCGGAACGTAAGGCAGCAAAATACAGGAGCCGGGCAAACCCAACATTTGACCAAAGACATGATTCGGAGCTGATGCATATAAGGCCAAACTCGCGACGCCGAACACTCCCTAAGGTATCAATGAAAACACAGGAACTCTCAATGAAAGCACCAATGTCGGTGTCAAAACCGGCGAATCTCGGGTAGGGGGTCCCGAACTATGCATCTAAGGCAGATGGTAACAGGAGGCAGGGGACACGATGTTTTACCCAGGTTCGGGCCCTCTTGATGGAGGTAAAACCATACGTCCTGCTTGATTTATTCTTGATGATATGAGTATTACAAGAGTTGATCTACCACGAGATCGGAGAGGCTAAACCCTATAAGCTAGCCTATGGTATGATTGTATGTTGTCCTACGGACTAAAACCCTCCGGTTTATATAGACACCGGAGGGGGCTAGGGTTACACAAGGTCGGTTACAAAGGAGGAGATATCCATATCCGTACTGCCTAGCTTGCCTTCCACGCCAAGTAGAGTCCTATCCGGACACGGGACGAAGTCTTCAATCTTGTATCTTCATAGTCCAACAGTCCGGCCAAAGGATATAGTCCGGCTGTCCGGAGACCCCCTAATCCAGGACTCCCTCACCACCTTTCCTAGCAAACCGTTGTTTGGCTATGTTACCGCTTTGCTCAGCCCCTCTTATAGCGTTGTTAGTTGCAGGTGGAGATGAAGTTTGTTCCATGTTGGAACATGGATATTGTTGGGATATCATTATTATATCTTGTTTACTTTAATGCACCTATATACTTGGTAAAGGGTGGAAGGCTTGGCCTTATGCCTGGTTTTTTGTTCTACTCTTGCCGCCCTAGTTTTCGTCATACCGGTGTTATGTTCCTTGATTTTGCGTCCCTTACGCGGTTGGGTGTTATGGGGACCCCTTGATAGTTCGCTTTGAATAAAACTCCTCCAGCAAGGCCCAAACTTGGTTTTAAATTTGCCTAACAACCTATTACCCTTCCCTTGGGTCGGCCAACCCGAGGGTCATCTTTATTTTAGCCCCCTGGGCCAGTGCTTGTCTAAGTGTTGGTCCGAACCGAGCTGCCTGCGGGGCCACCTCGGGGAAACTTGAGGTTTGGTTTTACTCGTAGCTAGTCTCCTCCGGTGTTGCCCTGAGAACGAGATACATGCGACTCCTATCGGGATTGTCGGCACATCGGGTGGCTTTGTTGGTCTTGTTTTACCATTGACGAAATGTCTTGTAACCGGGATTCCGAGTCTGATCGGGTTTTCCCGAGAGAAGGAATATCCTTCGTTGACCGTGAGAGCTTGTGATGGGCTAAGTTGGGACACCCCTGCAGGGTTTTGAACTTTCGAAAGCCGTGCCCGCGGTTATGGGCAGATGGGAATTTGTTAATGTCCGGTTGTAGAGAACTTGACACTTAACTTAATTAAAATGAATCAACCGCGTGTGTAGCCGTGATGGTCTCTTTCCGGCAGAGTCCGGGAAGTGAACACGGTTCTTGTGTTATGCTTGAACGTAAGTAGCTTCAGGATCACTTCTTGATCACTTCTAGTTCACGACCGTGCTTTTCTTCTCTTCTCGCTCTCTTTTGCGTAAGTTAGCCACCATATATGCTAGTGCTTGCTGCAGATCCACATCACTACCCCTTTCCTACCTTTAAGCTTAAATAGTCTTGATCGCGAGGCTGTGAGATTGCTGAGTCCCTGTGACTCATAGATACTTCCAAATAGTTGCAGGTGCCGATGATACCCGTGCAGATGACGCAACCGAGCTCAGGTGGGAGCTCGATGAAGATCTTGTTCGTTGTGTTGTTTAGTTTCCTTTTGATCAATAGTGGAGCCCAGTCGGGACGATCGATGATCTAGCATTTGGGGTTGTCTTCTTTTATTTTGGTTCCGTAGTCGGACCTTGATTGTATTCTGGATGTTGTATGTTTAACTTGTATTTGTGTGAAGTGGCGATTGTAAGCCAACTCTTTATCCCTTTCTTATTCAGTACATGGGATGTGTAAATATTACCCCTCTTGCGACATGCCTACCATGCGGTTATGCCTCTAAGTCGTTCTCTGACACGTGGGAGATATAGCCGCATCATGGGTGTTACAGCAATGCTAAAGGCTGTGAAGGTAGAAATCAAGAAGGAGCATCAAGTGTTGATGGTCAACAAGACCACCAGTTTCAAGAAAAAGGGTAAAGGGAATAAGAAAGGGAACTTCAAGAAGAACGGCAAACAAGTTGCTGCTCAAGAGAAGAAACCCAAGTCTGGACCTAAGCCCGAGACTGAGTGCTTCTACTGCAAAGGGACTGGTCATTGGAAGCGGAAGTGCCCCAAGTATTTGGTGGATAAGAAGGATGGCAAGGTGAACAAAGGTATATGTGATATACATGTTGATGTGTACCTTACTAGAGCTCGCACTAGCACCTGGGTATTTGATACTGGTTCTGTTGCTAATATTTGTAACTCGAAACAGGGACTACGGATTAAGTGAAGACTGACTAAGGACAAGGTGACGATGCGCGTGGGAAATGGTTCCAAAGTCGATGTGATCACCGTCGGCACGCTACCTCTACATCTACCTTCGGGGTTAGTTTTAGACCTAAATAATTGTTATTTGGTGCCAGCATTAAGCATGAACATTATATCTGGATCTTGTTTGATGCGAGACAGTTATTCATTTAAATCTGAGAATAATGGTTGTTCTATTTATATGAGTAATATCCTTTATGGTCATGCACCCTTGAAGAGTGGTCTATTTGTGTTGAATCTCGATAGTAGTGATACACATATTCATAATGTTGAAGCCAAAAGATGTAGAATTGATAATGATAGTGCAACTTATTTGTGGCACTGCCGTTTGGGTCATATTGGTGTAAAGCGCATGAAGAAACTCCATACTGATGGACTTCTGGAATCACTTGATTATGAATCACTTGGTACTTGCGAACCATGCCTCACGGGCAGGATGACCAAAACGTCGTTCTCCGAAACAATGGAGCGAGCAACAGATTTATTGGAAATCATACATACTGATGTATGTGGTCCGATGAATATTGAAGCTCGCGGCGGGTATCGTTATTTTCTCACCTACACAGATGATTTGAGCAGATATGGGTATATCTACTTAATGAAACATAAGTCTGAAACATTTGAAAAGTTCAAAGAATTTCAGAGTGAAGTGGAAAATCATCATAACAAGAAAATAAAGTTTCTATGATCTGATCGTGGAGGAGAATATTTGAGTTACGAGTTTGGTTTACATTTGAAACAATGCAGAATAGTTTCGCAACTCACGCCACCCGGAACACCACAGCGTAATGGTGTGTCCGAACGTCGTCATCGTACTTTACTAGATATGGTGCGATCTATGATGTCTCTTACTGATTTACCGCTATCGTTTTGGGGTTACGCTTTAGAGACAGTTGCATTCACGTTAAATAGGGCACCATCGAAATCCGTTGAGACGACACCTTATGAACTGTGGTTTGGCAAGAAACCAAAGTTGTCGTTTCTTAAAGTTTGGGGCTGCGATGCTTATGTGAAAAAGCTTCAACCTAATAAGCTCGAACCCAAATCAGAGAAATGTGTCTTCATAGGATACCCAAAGGAGACTGTTGGGTACACCTTCTATCACAGATCTGATGGAAAGACATTTGTTGCTAAGAATTGATCCTTTCTAGATAAGGAGTTTCTCTCGAAAGAAGTGAGTGGGAGGAAAGTAAAACTTGATGAGGTAACTGTACCTGCTCCCTTATTGGAGAGTAGTTCATCACATAAACCGGTTCCTGTGACACCAAAACCAATTAGCGAGGAAGATAATAATGATGATCATGATACTTCAGATCAAGTTACTACTGAACCTCGTAGGTCAACCAGAGTAAGATCCGCACCAGAGTGGTACGGCAATCATGTTCTGGATGTCATGTTACTTGACCATGACGAACCTACGGACTATGAGGAAGCGATGATGAGCCCAGATTCCGCAAAATGGCTTGAAGCCATGAAATCTGAGATGGGATCCATGTATGAGAATAGAGTGTGGACTTTGGTTGACTTGCCCGATGATCGGCAAGCCATCGAGAATAAATGGATCTTCAAGAAGAAGACTGACACTGACGGTAATTTTACCGTCTACAAAGCTCGACTTGTTGCAAAAGGTTTTCGACAAGTTCAAGGAGTTGACTACAATGAGACCTTCTCACCCGTAGCGATGCTTAAGTCTGTCCGAATCATGTTAGCAATTACCGCATTTTATGATTATGAAATTTGGCAAATGGATGTAAAGACTGCATTCTTGAATGGATTTCTGGAAGAGGAGTTGTATATGATGCAACCTGAAGGTTTTATCGATCCAAAGGGTACTAACAAGGTGTGCAAGCTCCAGCGATCCATTTATGGACTGGTGCAAGCCTCTCGGAGTTGGAATAAACGTTTTGATAGTGTGATCAAAGCATATGGTTTTATACAGACTTTTGGAGAAGCCTGTATTTACAAGAAAGTGAGTGGGAGCTCTGTAGCATTTCTAATATTATATGTGGATGACATATTATTGATTGGAAATGATATAGAATTTCTGGATAGCATAAAAGGATACTTGAATAAGAGTTTTTCAATGAAAGACCTCGGTGAAGCTGCTTGTATATTAGGCATCAAGATTTATAGAGATAGATCAAGACTCTTAATTGGACTTTCACAAAGCACATACCTTGATAAAGTTTTGAAGAAGTTCAAAATGGATCAAGCTAAGAAAGGGTTCTTGCCTGTGTTACAAGGTGTGAAGTTGAGTAAGACTCAATGCCCGACCAATGCAGAAGATAGAAAGAAAATGAAAAGTGTTTCCTATGCTTCAGCCATAGGCTCTGTCATGTGTGCAATGTTGTGTACCAGACCTGATGTGTGCCTTTCTATTAGTTTAGCAGGGAGGTACCAAAGTAATCCAGGAGTGGATCACTGGACAACGGTCAAGAACATCCTGAAATACCTGAAAAGGACTAAGAATATGTTTCTCGTTTATGGAGGTGACAAAGAGCTTGTCGTAAATGGTTACGTCGATGCAAGCTTTGACACTGATCCGGATGATTCTAAATCACAAACTGGATGCGTGTTTATATTGAACGGTGGAGCTGTCAGTTGGAGCAGTTCTAAGCAAAGCGTCATGGCGGGATCTGCGTGTGAAGCGGCGTACATAGCTGCTTCGGAAGCAGCAAATGAAGGAGTCCGGATGAAGGAGTTCATATCCGATCTAGGTGTCATACCTAGTGCATCGGGTCCAATGAAAATCTTTTGTGACAATACTGGTGCAATTGCCTTGGCAAAGGAATCCAGATTTCACAAGAGAACCAAGCACATCAAGAGACGCTTCAATTCCATCCGGGATCAAGTCCAGGTGGGAGACATAGAGATATGCAAGATACATACGGATCTGAATGTTGCAGACCCGCTGACTAAGCCTCTTCCACGAGCAAAACATGATCAACACCAAGACTCCATGGGTGTTAGAATCATTACTGTGTAATCTAGATTATTGACTCTAGTGCAAGTGGGAGACTGAAGGAAATATGCCCTAGAGGAAATAATAAATTTATTATTTATTTCCTTATTTCATGATAAATGTTTATTATTCATGCTAGAATTGTATTAACCGGAAACATAATACATGTGTGAATACATAGACAAACATAGTGTCAATAGTATGCCTCTACTTGACTAGCTCATTGATCAAAGATGGTTAAGTTTCCTAGCCATACACATGTGTTGTCATTTGATGAATGGGATCACAACATTAGGAGAATGATGTGATTGATTTGACCCATTTTGTTAGCTTAGCACTTGATCGTTTAAGTTTACTGCTATTGCTTTCTTCATGACTTATATATGTTCCTATGACTATGAGATTATGCAACTCACGGATACCGGAGGAACACTTTGTGTGCTACCAAACGTCACAACGTAACTGGGTGATTATAAAGGTGCTCTACAGATGTCTCCGATAGTGTTCGTGGAGTTGGCATAGATCAAGAATAGGATTTGTCACTCCGATTGTTGAAGAGCTATCTCTGGGTCCTCTCGGTAATGCACATCACTATAAGCCTTGCAAGCAATGTGACTAATGAGTTAGTTGCAGGATGTTGCATTACAAAACGAGTAAAGAGACTTGCCGGTAACGAGATTGAGCTAGGTATTGGGATACCGACGATCGAATCTCGGGCAAGTAACATACCGATGACAAAGGGAACAACGTATACTGTTATGCGGTTTGACCGATAAAGATCTTCGTAGAATATGTAGGAACCAATATGAGCATCCAGGTTCCGCTATTGGTTATTGACCAGAGACATGTCTCGGTCATGTCTACATAGTTCTCGAACCCGTAGGGTCCGCACGCTTAAAGTTCTGTGACGATCGGTATTATCAGTTTATATGTTTTGATGTACGAAAGGTAGTTTGGAGTCCCGGATATGATCACAGACATGACGAGGAGTCTCAAAATGGTCGAGACATAAAGATTGATATATTGGAAGCCTACATTTGGACATCGGAAGAGTTCCGGGTGAAATCGGGATTTTATCGGAGTGCCGGAGGGGTTACCGGAACCCCCCGGGGGTTAATGGGCCTTGTTGGGCCCTAGTGGAGAGAGAGAGGGGGGCCGGCCAGGGCAGGCCGTGCGCCCCCTCCCCCTCTGCTCCGAATTGGACTAGGAGAGGGGGGGGGCGGCGCCCCCTTTCCTTCTCCTTCTCCCCCTTCCTTTCCCCCTCCTAGTAGGAGTAGGAAAGAGGGGAATCTTACTCCTACTAGGAGGAGGATTCCTCCTCCTGGCGCGCCCTCTAGGGCCGGTCGGCCTCCCCCCTTGATCCTTTATATACGGGGGCAAGGGGGCACCTCTAGACACACAAGTTGATCATTGATCTCTCCCAGCCGTGTGCGGTGCCCCCCTCCACCATAATCCACCTCGGTCATACTGTAGCTGTGCTTAGGCGAAGCCCTGCAACGGTAGCTTCATCAACATCGTCACCACGCCGTCGTGCTGACGAAACTCTTCCCCGAGCTCTACTGGATCGTGAGTTCGCGGGACGTCACCGAGCGGAACGTGCGCTGAACGCGGAGGTGCCGTACGTTTGGTACTAAGGATCGGTCGATCGTGAAGACGTACGACTACATCAACCGCGTTGTCATAACGCTTCCGCTTAACGGTCTACGAGGGTACATGGACGACACTCTCCCCTCTCGTTGCTATGCATCACCATGATCTTGCGTGTGCGTAGGATTTTTTTTGAAATTACTACGTTCCCCAACAATCTCACGGGTACAGAAGGTTGAGGTGGTGGAAAAGGTGTTTCGTTACTCTCCCGGAAGGTTTCAGGGTATAAGAGTATATATAGGCGAAAGAAGTAGGTCGGTGGAGCTGCGAGGGGCCCACGAGGGCAGGGGCGCGCCTGTCCCCCTGGGCGTGCCCTCCTACCTCGTGTCCACCCCGCTGCTTCCTTGACGTCCACTCCTAGTCTCCTGGATCATGTTTGTTCCAAAAAAGATCCTCGCGAAGGTTTCATTCCATTTGGATTTCGTTTGATATTCCTTTTCCGCGAAACACTGAAATAGGCAAACAAACAAAAATTTACACTGGGCTATCGGTTAATAGGTTAGTCCCAAAAATAATATAAAAAGGTATATTAAAGCTCATTAAACATCCAAAATGGATAATATAATAGCATGGAACAATAAAAAATTATAGAGACGTTGGAGACGTATCAAAGCCAAGCTCGAGCACGCCTTGGGCCCGGGGGCTACTGTCGGTGTCCTAGGAACGGGGTACCCAGACTTGCCTGGCTGCGGCCCATGCCCTGGCTCCACCAGCGGCCTGGTACGGCCCAGTTTCAGCAGCAACAACACAAGACCCTCGCGAGGTGCCAAGCCTCGCGAGGCGGACGACACCATGACCTCCCAAGGGGGCGGCCTCACCAGGCTGGCTCCCGAGGAGCGGAGATATCAAGACAAGGTGCACCTCGTGAGGTTCACATGACGTGAGCCATGACGACCAAGGCCAGGCGAGCGCCAGCGGGTGCAGCGTACCAGTTTCCCCTTTGGTGCCAAGGGGCAAGCGCCGGCGCGGAGTACTGAGGAATCAGGCAAAGGTTTCCATATTGGTGCAACAAGACCAAGACCGCCAGGACGACATGAAGGAGGTCATCGCGGAGCCCACTACAGCGTCACCACCAGAGTCTTTGCACGCGAACACTACTTTTGTTAGGATAACTTGTACTAGTTGTCTCCCTTTGAATTTGGCCGTTGTGGGATCCCTTCCCGCCTACATTTGGGAAGAGGATTAAGGCCACTATAAATAGGACTTAGCCACCACCGTAGCAAGGCATCGAGTGATCGAGCCAGAGAGACGGATCATTCAGACCATCCTCTCACCCACCAGCTCATCGAGCTTAAGAACACCTCACCTCCTGAGGCAATTCAGCCACTATACTAGTTCATCCTCAGCTCCTCGAGGCAATCCACCACAAAGCTGGAGTTGGGTATTACACCGCAAGGTGGCCCGAACCAGGATAAACTGTTGTGTCTCTTGTCCCTAGGGTTCATCGAGCTAGGTTGTGGGATCGTTGGGCCGGCAGGTCGGGGAGAAGGAGTTCTTCGTACGCACCTCAGTGTTCGAACCTCTCAAGGGTGTGCGGAGCCCTGAATCCGACAACTATGCATTTTTTGGTATATATCTAATACATTTAACTAATAAACTTTTAAGATTTTTCAAATACAATATAAAATTTTCTTAATACATGGTCAAGACTTTTTGTATACACATTTTAAACATTTTTCAAATACAGTTTTTAATACATGGTCAACATGTTCTCTATACACATTTTCCATTTTAATACTTGATCAACATTTTTTTCAAATACAATATTAACATTTTTGAATACATGGCCAACATTTATCTATATACAAAAAATCAAGTGCTTCATTAATATTTTTTAAATACTTGTTTAACATTTTTTGAAATGATTTATTAACATTTTTTAGATACATGATCAACTTTTTCACGTACGTTGTATATTTTTTCTATACATTTTTCATATAGATGGTCAACATTTCTTCTATACACAATTTACATTTTTTTAATGCATGATTAACATTTTTAGAACATTGTACAAATTATATGTTTGTAATGTATATGTTTATAACTTTGCCAAGTGTAAACATAAGTAAAAAACAGAAGCAAAAAAATGAAAAGAAAAAAGTTAATCTATTAGCGGGCTGGCTATTCGTATTTTTGTTCATTTTTCCGTGTTTCCGCCTGTGATTTCATTGTTTTCTTTTTTGTTCTTATTTCTTTTCTTATTGTTTCTTTTTGAAACTGATTTTGTTTCAGATTCGATGCATTTTTTCTAAATTGATGAACGTTTCGTTTAGTTTTTAAGAACCTTTTCAAATCGATGATTTTTTTTTAAAAAAAATTGGGGAACTTTCTTCCAAATTGGATAAACATTATTCAAAATTGATGAACTTTTTTTGCTATTTGATCTTCTTTTTTCGAACTTGACGATTTTATTTTAAATACAATAATTTTTTTTAAAAAAATTGTGAACTTTGTTCATAAATTGACGGAGTTTTTTAAAAAAAATTCCATGAACTTTAATCAAATTCTATAAAAAAATCAAAATTGATGATCTTTTGTCCAAATTCATAATCTTTTTTTAATATGATGATATTTATTTGGAAAATCATTGAACTATTCTATAAATTGGTGAAATTTTTAAAAATCCATGAACTTTATTTATTTATTTTTCAATTTTTCATGAACTTTGCTTGAAAATTGATGCACATTTTTTAGAATTTGATGAGCTTCTATGAATTTCTATAATTTGTTTTTGAAAATCGATGAACTTTTTCAGAATTTGGTATTTTTTAATATTTGATGATCTTTTTTTTGGATAATCGTTGATTTTTTTTCAAATTTGTGAACTTTTTAAGAAATCCATGAACATTTTTTACTTCAGAATTTTTATATTTATTTTCGTATTTTTCAAAATTCTATGGTTGATGGTCAACTGGTCATTCGTGATGGGTAGACACAATCTAAGCAAACATCATAACCATCGAGCGCTTGTCTTCTTTCTTGGGCCGACCCATGAGCGGGGGCGGATGGGTGCTGAGAAGCTAAAGGTGCCCTTAAGGTGTTGGGGAACGCAGTATTTTCAAAATTTTCACCTACAATCACGCAAGATCTATCTAGGAGATGCATATCAACGAGAGGGAAGAGTGTGTCTACGTAACCTCGTAGACCGAAAGAGGAAACATTTAGTAACACGGCTGATGTAGTCGAACGTCTTCGCGATCCAACCGATCAAGTACCGAACGCATGACACCTCCACGATCAGCACACGTTCAGCTCGATGACCTCCCTCAAACTCTTGATCCAATTGAGGCCGAGGGAGAGTTCCGTCAGCACGACGACGTGGTGACGGTGATGATGAAGTTACCGACGCAGGACTTCACCTAAGCACTACAACAACATGACCGAGGTGTGTAACTGTGAGGGGGGACACCGCACACGGCTAAAAGATCAACTTGTGTGTCTATGGGGTGCCCCCTCCCACGTATATCAAGGGGGGAGGGAGGAGGAGGCGGCCAAGGGTGGCTCGCCCAAGGGGGGGAGTCCTACTCCAAGTAGGATTCGCCCCCCCCTTTCCTACTTCCACAAGGAGAAGGGGGAAGGAGTAGGAGAAGAGAAGGAAAGGGGGGGCCGCCCCCCTTAGCCCTGGTCCAATTCGGTTTGGGCTAGGGGGAGCACGCGCCACTCCTTGTCCTGCCTCCTCTCTTCCACCATTAGGCCCATGAGGCCCAATAACTTCCGGGGGGGTTCCCGTAACCCCCGGTACTCCAAAACTCATCCGAAACGACCCGAACCATTCCGGTGTCCGAATGTAACATTCCAATATATGAATATTTATGTCTCGACCATTTCGAGACTCCTCATCATGTCCGTCATGTCATCCGGGACTCCGAACAACCTTCGGTCATCAAATCACATAAACTCATAATACAAATCGTCATCGAACGTTAAGAGTGCGGACCCTACGGGTTCGAGAACTATGTAGACATGACCGACACACATCTCCGGTCAATAACCAATAGAGGAACATGGATGCTCATATTGGTTCCTACATATTCTACGAAGATCTTTATCGCTCAAACCGCATAACAACATACGTTGTTCCCTTTGTCATCGGTATGTTACTTGCCCGAGATTTGATCGTCGGTATCATCATACCTAGTTCAATCTCATCACCGGCAAGTCTCTTTACTCGTTTCGTAATGCATCATCCCGTGACTAACTCATTAGTCACATTGCTTGCAAGGCTCATAGTGATGTGCATTACCGAGAGGGCCCTAGAGATATCTCTCCAATACAAGGAGTGACAAATCCTAATCTCGGTCTATGCCAACTCAACAAACACCATCGGAGACACCTGTAGAGCATCTTTATAATCACCCAGTTACGTTGTGACGTTTGATAACACACAAGGTGTTCCTCCGGTATTCAGGAGTTGCATAATCTCATAGTCATAGGAACATGTATAAGTCATCAAGAAAGCAATAGCAGAAAAACTAAACGATCATTATGCTAAGCTAACGGATGGGTCTTGTCCATCACACCATTCTCTAATGATGTGATCCCGTTCATCAAATGACAATACATGCCTATGGCTAGGAAACTTAACCATGTTTGATTAACAAGCTAGTCAAGTAGAGGCATACTAGGGACACTCTGTTTGTCTATGTATTCACACATGTACTAAGTTTCTGGTTAATACAATTCTAACATGAATGATAAACATTTGTCATGATATAAGGAAATATAAATAATAACTTTATTATTGACTCTAGCCTCCAGGGCATATTTCCTTCAGTCTCCCACTTGCACTAGAGTCAATAATCTAGATTACATAGTAATGATTCTAACACCCATGGAGTTTTGGTGCTGATTATGTTTTGCTCGTGAGAGAGGCTTAGTCAATGGGTCTGCAACATTCAGATCCATATGTATCTTTCAAATCTCTATGTCTTCCTCCTTGACTTGACCCCGAATGGAATTGAAGCGTCTCTTGATGTGCTTGGTTCTCTTGTAAAATATGGATTCCTTTGCCAAGGCAATTGCACCAGTATTGTCACAAAAGATTTTCATTGGACCTGATGCACTAGGTATTACACCTAGATCGGATATGAACTCCTTCATCCAGACTCCTTCATTTGCTGCTTCCGAAGCAGCTATGTATTCCGCTTCACATGTAGATCCCACCACGACGCTCTACTTAGAACTGCACCAACTGACAGCTCGACCATTCAATAAAAATACATATCCGGTTTGTGACTTAGAGTCATCCGGATCAGTGTCAAAGCTTGTATCGACATAACCATTTACGACGAGCTCTTTGTCGCCTCAATAAACGAGAAACATATCCTTAGTCCTTTTCAGGTATTTTAGGATGTTCTTGACCGTTGTCCAGTGATCCACTCCTGGATTACTTTGGTACCTCCCTACTAAACTAATAGCAAGGCACACATCAAGTCTGGTACACAGCATTGCATACATGATAGAGCCTATGGTTGAAGCATAGGGATCACTTTTCATTTTATTTCTATCTTCTGCATTCGTCGGGCATTGAGTCTTACTCAACTTCACACCTTGTAACACAGGCAAGAACCCTTTCTTTGACTGATCCATTTTGAACTTCTTCAAAACTTTATCAAGGTATGTGCTTTGTGAAAGTCCAATTAAGCGTCTTGATCTATCTCTATAGATCTTGATGCCCAATATATAAGCCGCTTCACCGAGGTCTTTCATTGAAAATTTCTTATTCAAGTATCCTTTTATGCTATTCAGAAATTCAGTATCATTTCCGATCAATAATATGTTGTCCACATATAATATCAGAAATGCTACGGAGCTCCCACTCACTTTCTTGTAAATACAGGCTTCTCCAAAAGTCTGTATAAAACCATATGCCTTGATCAAACTATCAAAGCGTATATTCCATGTCCGAGAGGCTTGCACCAGTCCATAAATGGATCGCCGGAGCTTGCACACTTTGTTAGCACCTTTTGGATCGACAAAACCTTGTGGTTGCATCATATACAACTCTTCTTTAAGATATCCACTAAGGAATGCAGTTTTGACATCCATTTGCCAAATTTCATAATCATAAAATGCGGCAATTGCTAACATGAATCAGATAGACTTAAGCATCACTACGGGTGAGAAAGTCTCATCGTAGTCAACTCCTTGAACTTGTCGAAAACCTTTCGCAACAAGTCGAGCTTTGTAGACAGAAATAGTACCGTCAGCGTCAGTCTTCTTCTTGAAGATCCATTTATTTTCTATGGCTTGCCGATCATCGGGCAAGTCAACCAAAGTCCATACTTTGTTCTCATACATTGATCCCATCTCAGATTTCATGGCCTCTAGCCATTTTGCGGAATCTGGGCTCATCATCGCTTCCTCATAGTTCGTAGGTTCATCATGGTCAAGTAACAGGACCTCCAGAACAGGATTACCATACCATTCTGGTGCGGATCTTACTCTAGTTGACCTATGAGGTTCGGTAGTAACTTGATCAGAAGTTTCATGATCATCATCATTAGCTTCCTCACTAATTGGTGTAGGAATCACTCGAACTGATTTCTGTGAAGAACTACTTTCCAATAAGGGAGAAGGTACAGTTACCTCCTCAAGTTCTACTTTCCTCCCACTCACTTCTTTCGAGAGAAACTCCTTCTCTAGAAAGGATCCATTCTTAGCAATGAATATCTTGCCTTCGGATCTGTGATAGAAGGTGTACCCAACAGTCTCCTTTGGGTATCCTATGAAGACACATTTCTCCGATTTGGGTTCGAGCTTATCAGGTTGAAGCTTTTTCACATAAGCATCGCAGCCCCAAACTTTAAGAAACGACAACTTGGGTTTCTTGCCAAACCATAGTTCATATGGTGTCGTCTCAACGGATTTTGATGGTGCCCTATTTAACGTGAATGCAGCCATCTCTAAAGCATAACCCCAAAATGATAGCGGTAAATCAGTAAGAGACATCAAAGATCGCACCATATCTAATAAAGTACGGTTACCATGTTCGGACACACCATTACGCTATGGTGTTCCAGGTGGCGTGAGTTGCCAAACTATTCCGCATTGTTTCAAATGAAGACCAAACTCATAACTCAAATATTCACCTCCACGATCAGATCATAGAAACTTTAATTTGCTTGTTACAATGATTTTCCACTTCACTCTAAAATTCTTTGAACTTTTCAAATGTTTCAGACTTATGGTTCATCAAGTAGATATACCCATATCTGCTCAAATCATCTGTGAAGGTCAGAAAATAACGATACCCGCCGCGAGCATCAACACTCATCGGACCGCATACATCAGTATGTATTATTTCTAATAAGTCTATTGCTCGCTCCATTGTTCTGGAGAACGGAGTCTTAGTCATCTTGCCCATGAGGCATCGTTCGCAAGCATCAAGTGAGTCATAATCAAGTGATTCCAAAAGCCCACAGCATGAAGTTTCTTCATGCGCTTTACACCAATATGACCTACACGGCAGTGCCACAAATAAGTTGCACTGTAATTATTAAAATTGTATCTTTTGGCTTCAATACTATGAATATGTGTATCACTACTATCGAGATTCAATAAAAATAGACCACTCGTCAAGGGGGCATGACCATAAAAGATATTACTCATATAAATAGAACAACCATTATTCTCTGATTTAAATGAATAACCGTCTCGCATCAAACAAGATCCAGATATAATGTTCATGCTTAACACTGGCACCAAATAACAATTATTCAGGTCTAAAACTAACCCCGAAGGTAGATGTAGAGGTAGCGTGCTGACCGCAATCACATTGACTTTGGAACCATTTCCCACGCGCATTGTCACCTCGTCTTTAGCCAATCTTCGCTTAATCCGTAGCCCCTGTTTCGAGTAGCAAATATGAGCAACATAACCAGTATCAAATACCCATGCGCTACTGCGAGCATTAGTAAGGTACACATCAATAACATGTATATCAAATATACCTTTCACTTTGCCATCTGTCGTGGAATTGTCACGGCAGATGTCCTTAGTGTCAGGACTTAGTCGCGAGGCCAACGCATCTATGTGATAGCTTGAGAGGGGTTGAGCGGGACGAGAGACGCGATGTTTTACCCAGGTTCTGCCCCTCACAGTGGAGGTAAAAGCCTACATCCTGCTTCATTGATATTGATGATGATGATCACGGTTACAAGAGTGCTCTATCTTGAGAGCTATTGTCTAAACCTAACTTGTCCAACTTGTGGAACTTGTGAATCTTGTCCTCTTTTGGGGAGCCCCGCCCCTCCTTATATATGTTGGATGGGCGGGTTACATGTAGAGTCCTATTAGGATTAGGACTAGTCTATCTCTAATACAAACCGGATATAAGTCCAGGTCTTAGCTCCTTGTAAGATAAATGTTCCTCCTGCCTTCCTCTTAAACCGGCCCACCATTAGACGTGAATCGGCCTTCTGGGTCTTGTGCCTTGTCATCTGTCTGTCCCGCATGCCGGATTACCAGTGAGTCATAATGACCAGGTGGGTTGCTTGTAAACCGCCAGGTCAGGGCGGGTCGCCGGTGACTCGCCAAGTGTCAGCGGGGTCTTCAGATAAACCGCCAAGTCCTGGCCGGGTTAACTTCCGGCCGGTTTACACTGCGGGGCATATCCCCGACATTAGCCCCCAAGTTTAGCTTGGATTTATTCATGGTAAACTTATACTGCAAAATAAACACAAGAACAAATTTGACAGGTTATGCTCCGGGTTAAGAATTTTTATAAACCGGTACCTGATCATCCTGAAGTCCTTGTTATTTCCTCCTTCTGGGAAATCCGGGTCAACAAACCAGCTTCATAATCAATTTGCCGACATTGGCTTGTCACCGAGAAATATTGTGAAGAATAACTCCTTTGATTCAGCTCCGCCGGTTTAAGAAATATGGGTCTGAAAATACTTATCTGATATTCAGTCGGTTTGAAGATGTAAAACTTGCCGGTTTAATATTAGCAAAATGGCCGGTTTATAAATATTGATGGCACCGGGTTATGTAATTGATCTTCCTGATTTGCTCAAAACTGATAAAATGAAGATATTCCTCCTTTATATGCATAATACCTGTAGCCCCCAAGTCTTAAGAGGAGAACATAGTGATAACTTAAGACTTGCTCCAATAAGTGTTTCAACCTTGAAGAAATCCGGTTTGTTCATCTCAAAACTGAATACTCCATATATGTAGCCCCCAAGTGCCGCGTTGTCATGCTTGCAGCAACCTGGGACTTGTAATTACTTGATGCTCATAAAAACTTCAACCAGTGTAGCCCCCAAGGGCCGGGTCATTATGCAATAATGAGCAGGGACTTTGTAAATATAATCTTGTAAACTTTGAACAGCAACGTGTGGCCCCCAAGGGCCGGCTTAGTAAGATAATACTGAACCGGGACTTGATATATATACTTTAATGAAAATAACATATTATAATGTAGCTTCCATCGTAGGGCTTGAACCCACGTCCACAAGGTTAAGAGCTTTGTGCTTTACCAACTGAGCAATGGATTCTTCAATATTATGGACGAAAACTTGTGTACCTTGAATTGTTGATAGGAGCAATTGGTAGCCCCCAAGGGCCGGCTCATTATAATATGATGAGTCGGGTCTTTAATAAGACTAGTAAAAATGACTTTGCATTAGCCCCCAAGTGTCATGGTGCATGCTTGCAGCAACATGAGACTTGCATGTAATCTCAATTTGAATAATGTAGCCCCCAAGTGCCGGGTTGTAAGCCTGCAGCGACTCGGGACTATTCCTTCCATTGTAGAATAAATCATATCCTTTGATAAAAGAGTAGACATTGCGCTATAACGACTTTTGAAAACCTTAATAATAAAAATCCAGCCATGTTGGCTATTCAAGATAATATAATCCGGTATGAAAACCTTATTCATTCAACATCATAATGAAATTTCAGCCAAGTTTGGCTATTTGAATAATATAACCCAATGATTTATAAGCGCGTGATTCCAATGGCGCAATCCAAATATATACTAGCGACTTGTTGTCCAAAGCCAGGCCGGTTTAACAAACCTGTTTCTACATACAACAAGTTTAAAGTGTCCTGGCGGTTTACCGCCGGACGGGTCATAATACCCAACATATAACCCGGGTTTATAACCAAGGCTGTACTTAAGAATAATCAAATATGAAATATATCATACCTGTGACATTGAATCACATCGTTGGTTTTACCAACATTTTGTAGTAAGGGTGATAACCCAAATCTTAAGTACTGATAACTCCTTCCATATTGTGCCGGTTTATAATAAAACCGTGCCAGGTTGTGATAAACACCGTGTTACTCCATAAGAGGATGTTAACAACAAGGATCAAACCGGGCAAATAGTCTCCGGATTGACGTGAACTGTGTTTCGTCAATTGATTGGTTAAAAAACTTTGTCGGTTTAAAAAACGCAATAAAAAGCAAAAACCCCCCTTCAAAGAAAAGTGTAAATCAAGTGCAATGACAAAACATTGCAAAAAAAAGGTTTATTTGAGCTGATCAGATGGTGTTACCATGGCCGAACACGACCAAGCTCCCGTTAGGTGTAACTATGGTTCTAGTCAGCCAGGTCCCCAAATGAAACCGTGGCATTTATGCCGATCAAGTGGCATGGTCATGGTTCGGGTTCGACCAAGCCCCCAAGTGATTCTGTGGCCTTAGGCCGATCAAAAGGCATGAGTGGTTCAGACGTGACCAAGTCCTCAAGTGATCTGGTGGCTCTCGCCTATCAAGAGGTATGGTATTGGTTCGGACACGACCAATCCTCCAAGTGATATAACATAATGCCTTTAAAAAGCAAACCCAAGGGGTAAACCGGAGGCCGCTTTAGAACAACTCCGTGTAACCACACATGATGTAAAAGACCAGAGACCCCGCTTTATGAAGCAGGAGCCCCCATGTGATCAATAATATGTCAGGCCAGTAAGGCGGGATACCCATGTTTGAACCACGCATCATGGCAGCAGGTCCTCTTTGGCAATTTTTAACTTTTTGCAAGAGATAAATTCTTCTTGAACCGGATGTTAAACCGGATATTGAGAGCTTCAAAGCTTTGTGATTTAATTTGTCCTACATTGAAGAACTTGCAAGACAAAGTAATGGCTCCTCTTTTTTAAAAGAAAACAATATATAATATAAAAATATACCGGATGGATTTCACCTGATGCGTCAGGTCAGAGATTATCACCGCGGAGTTGATGATCACCGGGTGAAGCTGAAATTACCCGCAGGTGAGTCGGCCGCGGGAGCTAAGCAGATGAGCCGGCCCAGTGTTGTAAACTGGCGCGGACGAGCAAATTTTCCTCCACGTTGTAGACCGGCGCGGACGCGTGAACCGGCCGCGAGGGTGGACGGGCGAGTTGTCCGTGTCATTGTGAACCGGTGCGGCCGCGAGAGACGGCCACAGCGTTGTAAACCGGCGCGGGAGTTCGTCGAGTAACGACGACCACCTGTGCCAAAAGATGTTGGCGTGCCTCCATTTCCGTGGTACAATATCACTTTTTGTCATAAATAATTGCTCTGCATAAACAATATTGCAGACCAAGGCAAAGATAAACTGTTTCTTGATAAAAACAAATGTGCTAATATAATAACTTGGACAAATATCACCTGAGTTGTCCGGACGATAAATGATTTATGTATGACGTCCATAGATAATCTCCGATAATTTCAATGGCGATTTAAGCCCTTTCTGGCCGGCTTGTCCGTAGTGAAATATTTGCATTTGATGCTTCTGGTGTAACACTAGCTCCACCTTTTCCTTTTCTTTGCCGACAGGCTCCACTTGTGTCCATTGGATAGTGCCAAAACCAGTGTTGCGTTGTAGCTTTATCAGCCAGAGAAAAATAACCAACGATAGCAAAACAGTAATATGATGAAATTCCTGATCACTTATTATGTGACCCCCTTGTCATGCTTTGGCTTTTAATCTTCTCAGAGGAGCTGCGACCTCTTTCTTTTCTTTCTCAACAACCCAGCGAAGAAGCAGGGGCTTGACCCAGCGGCGACTCAGCAAATTTGATGGACGTGACCCGCAGCAGAGCCGGATACGCGGCAGAAGCAGTGATGCTTTGAATCGGGGTGACTCGCAGCCAGCGTAAGGCCAAGCTGGAGACTGGGAGAATTAAGGGCATCTCGGCAGTACAGCAGTCCAGCGGAGGTGGCTCAGGGGCGCAACGGCCTAATGCAAACGGCTCGGAGGCACAGTGGAAGAGTTGGAGAGCAGCGGTGGCTCAGCAGAGGCCGGTGGAGGCCACGGCAGCGGCAACTCGTAGTGGCGGAGCGGCGGCTCACCGGAGACTGGAGGAGACAGGGCCACGGCCTACAAGGCGGCGCGGCGAGGCCGGGTGAGGTATAGACGACCGGCGGAGATTATGGCGGAGACCACGGCAGCGGCGCCGGTGACTCGCGGTGGCGGAGCGGCTCTAAGCGCGGACGGCGGAGGCGGGTCAGGCGGCGGCGGTGGCTCAATGGAGACGGACGAGACGGGCAAGCCCGAGATGGCAGAGATGAGCCGATGCGATGGCTCATCGCAGTTCTGCGAGGACGGCGACTTGAGGCCGGCGGTCCGAGGCTGTGGCGACTTGCGACAGAAGTAGGCGGGTCGTGGCACTCGGCGGCGACTCTCGACGGAGCGAGGCCGGCTCTACGCGGCCCAGAGATGGCGCAACCAGAGGCGGGGCTGAATCCGTGGAGACCTCTGCTTCCGAGTCATAGCCGGTTCAATGGATCCATGTTTTTTTTGTGTGATGGCGTGGAGTAGTATTCCCGTCTCTGATCGGCAACTTGCAGCGGTCCTTCGAAACGATATGGCTGGCGGATCACCACGGCGCCTACGCGACCCTATCTTGCTTCGATCTCAAATCTTGTATCTGCCGTTCCAACTACTCATCGTTGATGTAGATCCGATTGCACCGGTTTACCTTTGCTCGGTTAATTGCGAGCTTCTCGATCCCTCGGAAAGCTTCCTCCAAGAACTCAACACCACCGTGCGTGAGCCCCACGGTGGGCGCCAATTGTCATGGAATTGTCACGGCAGATGTCCTTAGTGTCAGGACTTAGTCGCGAGGTCAACGCATCTATGTGATAGCTTGAGAGGGGTTGAGAGGGACGAGAGACGCGATGTTTTACCCAAGTTCGGCCCCTTACGGTGGAGATAAAAGCCTACATCCTGCTTCATTGATATTGATGATGATGATCACGGTTACAAGAGTGCTCTATCTTGAGAGCTATTGTCTAAACCTAACTTGTCCAACTTGTGGAACTTGTGAATCTTGTCCCCTTTTGGGGAGCCCTGCCCCTCCTTATATATGTTGGAGGGGCGGGTTACATGTAGAGTCCTATTAGGATTTGGACTAGTCTATCTCTAATACAAACCGGATATAAGTCCGGGTCTTAGCTCCTTGTAAGATAAATGTTCCTCCTGCCTTCCTCTTAAACCGGCCCACCATTAGACGTGAACCGGCCTTCTGGGTCTTGGGCCTTGTCATCTGTCTGTCCCGCACGCCGGATTACCAGTGAGTCATAATGACCAGGTGGGTTGCTTGTAAACCGCCAGGTCAGGGCGGGTCGCCGATGACTCGCCAAGTGTCAGCGGGGTCTTCAGATAAACCGCCAAGTCCTGGCCGGGTTAACTTCCGGCCGGTTTACACCGTGGGGTATATCCTCGACACCATCGTTCTTATCCGCCAAATACTTGGGGCAGTTTTGCTTCCAGTGACCAGCACCTTTGCAGTAGAAGCACTCAGTCTCAGGCTTAGGTCCAGACTTGGGCTTCTTCACTTGAGCAGCAACTTGATTGCCATTCTTCTTGAAGTTACCCTTCTTCCCTTTGCCCTTCTTCTTGAAACTAGTGGTCTTGTTGACCATCAACACTTGATGCTCCTTCTTGATTTCTACCTCCGCAGGCTTTAGCATTACGAAGAGCTCGGGAATTGTCTTATCCATGCCCTGCATATTATAGTTCATCATGAAGCTTTTGTAGCTTGGTGGCAGTGATTGAAGAACTCTGTCAATGACACTATCATCAGGAAGATTAACTCCCAGTTGAGTCAAGTGGCTGTGGTATCCAGACATTCTGAGTATATGTTCACTGACAGAACTATTCTCCTCCATCTTTCAGCTATAGAACTTATTGAAGAATTCATATCTCTCAACCTGGTCACTTGCTTGAAATATTAACTTCAACTCCTGGAATATCTCATATGCTCCATGACGTTCAAAACGCCGTTGAAGTCCCGATTCTAAGCCGTAAAGCATGGCATACTGAATATCGAGTAGTCATCATCTTTACTCTGCCATACATTCATAACATCTGGAGTTGCTCCTGCAGCGGGCTTTGCACCTAGCGGTGCTTCCAGGATGTAATTCTTCAGTGCAGCAATGAGGATAATTCTCAAGTTACAGACCCAGTCCGTGTAGTTGCTACCATCATCTTTCAACTTAGATTTCTCTAGGAACGCATTAAAATTCAAAGGAACAGTAGCACGGGTCATTTATCTACAACAACATAGACATGCAAAATACTATCAGGTACTAAGTTCATGATAAATTAAAGTTCAATTAATCATATTACTTAAGAACTCCCACTTAGATAGACATCCCTCTAGTCATCTAAATGATCACGTGATCCATATCAACTAAACCATGTTCGATCATCACGTGAGATGGAGAAGTTTTCGGTCTCAGTGTTCCGAGGCCATATCTGCATATGCTAGGCCCGTCAAGTTTAACCTGACTATTTTGCTTGTGCAAAATTGGCTTGCACCCGTTGTATGTGAACGTAGAGCTTATCACACCCGCTCATCACGTGGTGTCTCGGCACGACGAACTGTAGCAACAGTGCATACTCAGGGAGAACACTTATACCTTGAAATTTAGTGAGAGATCATCTTATAATGCTACCGCCACACTAAGCAAAATAAGATGCATAAAGGATAAACATCACATGCAATCAATATAAGTGATATGATATGGCCATCATCATCTTGTGCCTTTGATCTTCATCTCCAAAGCACCATCATGATCACCATCGTCACTGGCTTGACACCTTGATCTCCATTGTAGCATCGTTGACGTCTCGCCAACTATTGCTTCTACGACTATCGCTACTGCTTAGTGATAAAGTAAAGCAATTACATGGCAATTGCATTTCATACAATAAAGCGATAACCATATGGCTCCTGCTAGTTGCCGATAACTTTTACAACATGCCCTGCAAAACAAGTTGGACGTCCTCTACTTTGTTGTTGCAAGTTCTACGTGGCTGCTACGGGCTTCTAATAAGAACCGTTCTTAGCTATGCATCAAAAACCACAACGATTTTTTGTCAAGTGTGTTGTTTTAACCTTCAACAAGGACCAGGCGTAGTCAAACTCGATTCAACTAAAGTTGGAGAAATAGACACCCACTAGCCACCTGTGTGCGAAGCACGATGGTAGAACCAGTCTCATGAACGCGGTCATGCAATGTCGGTCTGGGCCGCTTCATCCAACAATACCGCCGAATCAAAGTATGACATGCTGGTAAGCAGTATGACTATTATCGGCAACAACTCTTTGTGTTCTACTCGCGCATATAACATCTACACATAGACCTGGCTCGGATGCCACTATTGGGGAATACGGTATTTTCAAAAATGTCACCTACGATCACGCAAGATCTATCTAGGAGATGCATAACAACGAGAGGGGAGAGTGTGTCTATGTACCCTCGTAGACCGAAAGCAGAAGCGTTTAGTAACGCGGTGATATAGTCGAACGTCTTCGCGATCCAACCGATCAAGTACCGCACGCACGACACCTCCATGATCAACACACGTCCAGCTCGATGACGTCCCTCGAACTCTTGATCCAGTTGAGGTCGAGGGAGAGTTCCGTCAGCATGACGGTGTGGTGACGATGATGCTGAAGTTACCGACGCAGGGCTTCGCCTAAGCACTACAACGATATGACCGAGGTGTGTAACTATGGAGGGGGCACCGCACACGGCTAAAAGATCAACTTTTGTGTCTATGGGGTGCCCCCCTCCCACGTATATAAAGGGGGGAGGGAGGAGGAGGCCGGCCAAGGGTGGCGCGCCCTAGGGGGGGAGTCCCACTCCAAGTAGGATTTGCCCCCCTTTCCTACTTCCATAAGGAGAAGGGGGGAAGGAGTAGGAGAAGAGAAGGAAAAGGGGGGCCGACCCCCTAGCCCTAGTCCAATTCGGTTTGGCTAGTGGGGGCACGCGCCACTCCTTGGCCTGCCTCCTCTCTTCCACCATTAGGCGCATGAGGCCCAATAACTTCCGGGGGGGGGGGTTCGGTAACCCCCGGTGTCGGGGGTTGGGTGCGACATATGCCAATGGATGGCTTATCATGGTGGGGGCGAGTAGAATGTCTCCGGTTCCTGGAAACGGGATGAGGCGTAGACACAAACATCGGCAGACTTTACCCAGGTTCGGGGCTCTCCTAGGAGATAACACCCCTAGTCCTGCCCTACGGGGTCTCCACATGATCACTAAGGCAAAAGTGAGTACAATGGTGCTCCTCGAGCTGTATCTGTGGACCGTACCGACAGCCGTCGTGGGTGCAGGACTCCGCCCACCGTTGCTGATGTCAGGGATGGCACGACAACAGTGCCTCGCTGGACGGAGATCTCCACTGGTACAGCGCACTGTCGCCTAGCCATCCCATGAAAAGCGGAGGGAGTGGGCTTTACTGTTGTCACTCCCGTCCCATCCCTTCTTATGAGGGCATGGGCTTTGTTGGTGTCGTGGGCCGACTCCCCATGGTCGGCTTGTCTGGGAGCCGCCAGGCGGGAGTCGGCCCATCTTGACCTCGCCTCCAGGACTCGGTCGCATGAAGGTGCTGCAATATGGATGAGGGTGGCTGGGCCGGGAGGTGGCGGGTTGGAGTTAGCAGCCGCTTGCTGTGTTGATGAAGTCCCCGGGCAGAATGGCGCAGTCCCTGGGCCGGGATCCGAAGTCTCCGGGCTGGGCTCCGCACTCCCCGGGCCGGATGCGACTGCCACGATCCCCGCGCCGCTTGCCGGAACACTCGCGCCGTCTGCGGGGGCTCTTGAGTCGGATCCGACTACTTCAGGAGGAGCCGGCACGAAGATGGAGTCTGACTCCGGTGATGGTTTGACCGACGGCTTGAGGAGGCGCTGGAGGGCGACGCCGGATGGTGTCGCCTGACGGGTGGAGCCGATTCGTGCCAGGGCGTCTGCTTGGTCGTTGTCGTTTCTTGGTACATGGAGAAACTCGCATCCCTCGAAATACCCACTGAGTTGCTGTACGAGGAAGCGGTAGCTTGCCATGTTTGCGTCCTTGGCGTCCCAATCGCCTGACGACTGCTGGACCACCATGTCGGAGTCACCATAACACAGGATCCGGCGAATGCCGAGCTCTTTGGCTAGCCAGAGCCCGTGAATGAGTGCCTCGTACTCGGCGACGTTGTTGGAGGCGGCAAAATGGATTTGCAGCACATACTTGAGCTTGTCGCCCTTGGGAGAGGTGAGGACAATGCCGGCTCCCAAGCTGGTGCGCATCTTGGAGCCGTCGAAGTGCATTCGCCAATGGGTGGAGTCGGGCGCTGGTGGTAGATACTGTGTTTCGGCCCAGTCGACGAGGAAGTCGGCCAGCGCTTGTGACTTGATGGCAGTGCGAGGTTGGTAGTAGATGGTGTAGGGGGCCAAATCTATGGCCCACTTGGCCACTCGTCCCGAAGCGTCTCGGCTGCCAATGATCTCGGCTAGAGGAGCCGTGCAGACCACAGTGATAGGATGTTCTTGGAAGTAAGGCTTCAATTTCTTGGCGGCAAAATGCACACCATAGCACATCTTCTAGTAGTGGGGGTAGTTTTGCTTGGAGGTCGACAGTACTTCACTCAAATAATATACCGGTCTCTGAACTGGTAGTGCTCTGCCTTCCTCCTTGCGTTCTACTACAATGACCGTGCTGACCACTCGGCTGGTGGTGGCGATGTAGAGGAGCATGGGCTCCTTAGGAGTCGGAGCCGCCAGAACAGGTGAAGTCGCCAGCATCTTCTTTAGTTGGATAAATGCTTCCTCCGCCTTGTGGTTCCACTCGAAAAAAGTGGTCTTCTTCATGAGTTGGTACAGGGGAAGGGCCTTCTCGCCCAGCCGACTGATAAATCGGCTGATGGACGCCAAACAGCCAGTGAATTTTTGTACGTCCAATAGTCGGCTGGATACCTCCATCCTTTCAATTGCCTTGACCTTCACGGGGTTGCATTCTATGCCGCGTTCGGAGACCAGGAAACCAAGGAGCTGGCCGGCTGGTACTCCGAAGACGCATTTCTCCGGGTTGATCTTGATCTGAAATCGGCACAAGTTGTTGAAGGTCTCCTTGAGGTCTTCCAGCAGTGTTCCACGCTTCTCCGTCTTTACCACCACATCATCCACGTAGACGTGAGCATTTTTGCCGAGCTGCTTGAGGAGACACTTCTGCATGCATCGTTGGAAGGTGGCGCCGGCGTTCCTCAAGCCGAACGTCATGGTTAGGTAGCAGAAAGCTCCAAACGGCGTGATGAAGGCAGTCTTCAGCCTGTCGGCTGGGTTTAACTTGATCTGGTGATACCCTGAATATGCATCCAAGAAACTCAACAGCTCGCATCCGGCTGTGGAGTCTATCACTTGGTCGATCCTTGGCAAGGCGAACGGGTCCTTGGGGCATGCTTTGTTGAGGCTTGTATAGTCAATACACATTCGCCACTGCTTGTTCTTCTTCAGTACCAAGACCGGGTTGACCAGCCATTCTGGGAAGAATACTTCCATGATGAAGCCGGCTGCGAGCAGCCGGGCTATCTCTTCTCCAACAACTCTCCTCTTCTCTTCTGACAAGCGGCGTAAAGGATGTCTGACTGGTTTGGCATCAGATCGGACGTGTAATTTGTGCTCAGCGAATTCCGTCGGGACACCTGGCATGTCCTTGCGGGACCATGCGAAGATGTCTCGATTCTCATGGAGGAAATCGACAAGCTCGCCTTCCTATTTGCTGTCGAGGTGGGCGCCTACGACAGCGTACCTCTCTGGGTGCTCCGGGTCCAAAGGTATCTTCTTTGTTTCCTTGGCCGGCTTGAACGAGCCCTCAGCTTCCGACTCTTTGGGATCAGGCGACCTCTCTGGCTGCTTGCTTGCCATCGCCACAACTTGATCTAGCAGCCGCTTCTCAGCTGCGATCACGAGGGACTCGGCCAGCCGACTGCTCTCTGATGCGCAGGCGGACGAATTCTTGTAGTCGCCAGTTATGGTCAAAATCCCTTTGGAACTCGGCATCTTCATCTTGAGGTAGGCATAGTGGGGGACGGCCATGAACTTGGCCAGGGCTGGCCGGCCAAGCAGTGCATGGTATGGGCTCTCCAGGTCCACCACCTCGAACCATATTGACTCACGGCAGAAATGATCTTTGTCTCTGAAGAGGACGTCGATCAAGATCTTGCTGATTGGCGAGTAGGCAAGGCCAGGGACTATGCCGTGGAACACCGTCCGGCTGGACTGCAGTTGCCTCTGCCTAATTCCCAACTTCTCCATGGTGTCTTTGAACAAGATGTTGATGCTGCTGCCGCCGTCTATCAGGACTCTGGAAAAACGAGCAGCAGCTCGCTTGTCCGTGGCAAAGGTGGCGTCCAAAACCAAAGCACAGGAGCCGGGTCTGGGCATTACTTCGGGGTGGTCAACCAGACTCCAGCTGATGGGCTTCTCAGACCAGTGCATGAACTCCGGTGTGTGTCAGAAGCTACTGCATTCACCTCCTGCTGCTGCAGCCGTCTGCTGCATCGATCGTCGGCCACACTGGTGAACACGACGTATGCTCCCTGCTCTTCTGGGTACTCGTCTTGCACTGCGCCGACTGGTCTGACCGCCGACTGCTTGGGCGGAGGGGGAGGCGGCTGCCCAGCAGGTGGGGGAGGCAAAAGGCCGTCTCCCTTTGTGATCCTGGTGAGCCAGTGGCATTTCCGAGTGGTGTGGTTGGACGGCTTCGCGCCACTATGGAACTTGCAGGGTCCATCCAGAGTCTGCTCATATGAGAAAGCCGGCTACCAGTTGGACTTGCCGCCCTTCTGACGTCTGAGCGGAGGTTGCCCTTCCGGCTATTGGTCTTCAACTGTTGCCACCTGCCGACTGGTGGAAGTCGGCGGGGGGGGGGGGGGGGGGGGGGGGGCTTTACGCTTGTGGTCGTTCTGCTGTTGACGCCGACTGGTGTCTCCGGCTGGGGTTCGGGGAGCCTGAGGAGCCACTTTTCCGGTTGCGCTGACTTGAATCTCCGTCTTCATGGAGGAATGGGCCATGGCGTATTTGTCTGCTATGATCAGCAGCTCATCGAGGGTTTCCGGCTCATCGCAGAGAAGCCTGTGCTTGAGGAGGGTGCCCTCTCGGTATCCTGGAGTGAAGTACTCAATAGCATGCACCTCGTGCACGCCCTCGCAAGAGTTGCGGAGCTCGGCCCAGCGTGTGAGGTACTCGCGAGTTGACTCGCTGGGGCCTTGCACGCACAAGGAGAGCTGGCGGGGTTTGGGAGGTCGCTTGTACATGCTGGTGAAGTTGCGGACGAAGGCGTTGGTGAAGTCGACCCAACTGTCGATGTTGCGGGGCCTTAAGCTATTCAGCCACGTCCGGGCCGTGCCCTGGAGCATGAGTGGAATGTACTTCACAGCAACACGCTTGTTGCCGTTTGCTATGCTGACGGCCGTGGAGTAGTCGACCAGCCAGTCCTCCGGCTTCACGGAGCCGGTGTACTTGGGTGTGTCTTTGGGGAGCGTGAACCCTTTGGGGAAGGGCTCATCTCGGATGCGGGGGCCAAAACACGGCGGACCCAACTCATGTTCTTCCTCAAGCGCCAGGGATCGATGGAGACGATCGATCCGATGGCGGGCGTCGTTCTCACTGACTCCCTCTCGGCGGCCAAGGCAGTCGCCGAGCGTCGGGTGATCAACAGGCGGCGGGGAGACTCGCCTTTCCCTCCGAGGGGGAGGAGGCGGACAGTCGTCCCGTCGTTCCACTGTTCTTGGGCGGCCGTCTCGGTCACGCTCTATGGTGATGTGAGTCCGACTGCGGCTGGCAGCCGGCTCCTTGTCTTTTCTTCCGCGGACGCCGCTAGTCGGCGTCCGAGACTCCGCGCCTTGGTCTCGGCGCGGAAGCAGGTTGTCATTCCGTCGGCACGGCGCATCAGTGTGGCAGCCGGCCTCGTTCTGCTCAGCAACCGCGTCAAGGAGTCGCTGGACGCGCTCCGTCATCAAGTGACGCTCTTCGCCCTTGAACTTGTCCAGCTCGTCCGCCGCCGCCTGGGCGGCTCGAATATTCTCCGCAGGTGTGGCGTAGACGGGGCGATTCGCCCCGAACAGATCGGTGATAGCCGCACCGCGCTGCTGGACCGTGCCAAGGCGGCTAGGCCTAGCTGGAGCCGGTGTGCCGCCCACCGCGCGATCCATCTCGCGCTGGTAAGCTTCTGACAGACGCCTCATGCTGGCCAGCTTTTTGGCGCCTGTGACTAGCTGAAGGCGGCGTGCCTCCAGCGTCTCGGCGTCGGCTTCTTCAGGGATGGGCGCTGCCAGGTCCGCGTGGAGCGGGTCGTAATCACCCTCGCCGGAATGCTCGCCATGACCGATGACAAGCACTTCCATGACGGTGCTTCCGTCGCTCTCCGCGTGAGGAAGCGGCTCGTCGTAGACCACCACATTGGTGGGGAACGTGTCAAGTGACACGGTGTCAGAGTCGACCAACATCGGATCAGTGGAGCCTACGGACTCCAAGTCCCCAGCTGGCTCGCTGGCGACGTGAAGTTGATCGAGGAAGCCCACTAGGAGGCTCTCGGGGCCGCCTGTGCCCGCGTCGGATGCGGGCTCGTTGGAGAGGCGGACCTCGCCTACAAGATCAGCGAGGCAACTGGCCGCGCAGGCGATTTCAGCGCCATGCAGCGCGTCCATGCAGACTCCGTCTGGCGTGCTGGGCTGGCTGCGCTCGCCAGGGAGGAAAAGGGTTCCCGTCCAGAACAGGTCTCCGGACGACGGTGCACCAGGCCCCACGGTGGGCGCCAAATGTCGGGGGTTGGGTGCGACATATGCCAATGGATGGCTTATCATGGTGGGGGCGAGTAGAACGTCGCCGGTGCCTGGAAATGGGATGAGGCGTAGACACAAACGCCGGCGGACTTTACCCAGGTTTGGGGCTCTCCTAGGAGATAGCACCCCTAGTCCTGCTCTGTGGGGTCTCCGCATGATCACTAAGGCAAAAGTGAGTACAATGGTGCTCCTCGAGCTGTATCTGTGGACAGGAGGAGACTAGGCCAGCTCTCCCCCTTCTCTAAGGTCAGATCTAGTTCTAATGGATCGAAACCCTTTGCATGGGTGCCCTGGGGGGGTTTATATAGGCCTACCCCCAGGGGTACAATGGTAAACCTGACTGGGCGCGGGGCCCAGCCGTCAGTCTCTTTGCTTGCCGGCCTCTATGCCGACTGCTGGGGCCCGCCGGCTGGTGGGCCCTGCCGACTGGTCTGGTACGGAGCCGACAGGCCGTACCCGCCGCTTGCGGGTCTTGTCGGCTGCCGATTACTGTAGCCGTGCCTCTAATGACGCAGGCTTGGTCATGGGGCCGTGGCTACAGCCCTGCTACCTGGCGGGCGATTACTATAGCCACTCCCCATCTCGTCTGGTTAATGGCGTGTGGGACCCATGGGAGGGGCAGGCCGACTTCCGGGGGCCGGCTCCCTTTGGGTCCTACTGGTGGCGCTCTTGCCGTCTTCTGGACTCTCGCCGACCGGTAGGGCCTAGCATTTGTGGACCATACCGACAGCCGTCGTGGGTGCAGGACTCCGCCCACCGTTGCTGATGTCAGGGATGGCACGGCAACAGTGCCTCGCCGGACGGAGATCTCCACTGGTACGGCGCACTGTCGCCTAGCCATCCCATGAAAAGTGGAGGGAGTGGGCTTTACTGTTGTCACTCCCATCCCATCCCCTCTTATGAGGGCATGGGCTTTGTTGGTGTCGTGGGCCGACTCCCCGTGGCCGGCTTCTCTGGGAGCCGCCAGGCGGGAGTCGGCCCGTCTTGACCTCGCCTCCAGGACTCGACCGCATGCGGGCAGTCGGCTGTTCCTTTAGCCGGCCTCTGGAAGGCGACTCTCCATCCTGGTGTCTTGAGGGGCGCAATCAGCCCCGATGTCTTGAAAAGTTCTGGGCCTCGGGTTAGACTACCCGTGGCCCATTACTCCGACACCCGGTACTCCAAAACTCATCCGAAACGCCCCGAACCATTCTGATGTACGAATGTAACCTTCCAATATATGAATCTTTATGTATCGACCATTTCAAGACTCCTTGTCACGTCCATGATCTCATTCGGGACTCCGAACAACGTTCGGTCATCAAATCACATAAACTCATAATACAAATCATCATCGAACGTTCAGCGTGGACCCTACGGGTTCGAGAACTATGTAGACATGACCGAGACACATCTCCAGTCAATAACCAATAGCGGAACCTGGATGCTCATATTGGTTCCTACATATTCTACGAAGATCTTTATCGGTCAAACCGCATAATAACATACGTTGTTCCCTTTGTCATCGGTATGTTACTTGCCCGAGATTCGATCGTCAGTATCATGATACCTAGTTCAATCTCGTCACTGGCAAGTCTCTTTACTCGTTCCGTAATGCATCATCCTGTGACTAACTCATTAGTCACATTGCTTGCAAGGCCCATATTGATGTGCATTACCGAGAGGGCCCAGAGATACCTCTCCGATACACGAAGTGACAAATCCTAATCTCAATCTATGTCAACTCAACAAACACCATCGGAGACACCTGTAGAGCATCTTTATAATCACCCAGTTAAGTTGTGACGTTTGATAGCACACAAGGTGTTCCTTCGGTATTCGGGAGTTGCATAATCTCATAGTCATAGGAACATGTATAAGTCATGAAGAAAGCAATAGCAGAAAAACTAAACGATCATTATGCTAAGATAACGGATGGGTCTTGTCTATCACATCATTCTCTAATGTTGTGGTCCCGTTCATCAAATGACAAGACATGTCTATGGCTAGGAAACTTAACCATCTTTGATTAACGAGCTAGTCAAGTAGAGGCATACTAGGGACACTCTGTTTGTCTATGTCGGATTTTGGGTTCCGGCAGACCCTTAAGGTTCGAACTCTGGGGTGCGCACGGAGATCTTTCCTCCACCGACTCGCGCTACTATGGCTCGCAAGAAATCTAGGCTGGAAAGAAGAACACACAAAGGACACGAGGTTTATACTGGTTCGGGCCACCGATGTGGTGTAATACCCTACTCAAGTGTGTGGCGTGGTGGATTGCCTCAGGGGCTGATGATGAACAATACAGGGGAAGAACGGCCTCGCGAGAGGTGTTCTTGAGCTGGTGTAGTGTGTGCTACTTGGTTCGGATCTCTCTCTCTCTCTTTCTCTTCTCCCTTTCTTTCCTTTCCTCTTTCTTTTCTCTCTTTCCTTCTCCCCTTCTTTCTCCTCTCCTCTTTTTCTATGGTGGTTAGTCCTATTTATAGAGGCCCTGGTCCTCTTCCCAAAAAATGAGCGGGAAGGGCGCCAACAATTGGCCATCTTGAAGGGGAACATCTAGTACAAGTTATCCTGACCAAAGGTGGTCTTCGGCTGTCGAAAGCACTGGTGATGACGCCGTCTTGGGCTCTACGGTGACCTCCGTCCTGCCGCTCTGCTGGTCTTGGTCTTGTTGCACCAGAATGGTAACCTTTGCCCGATGCCTTGGCCTGTGCTTGCTCCCTTTCCACTGAAGGGGAAACAAGGACACTGCGCAGGCCGACGCCCGCCTGGCGCCCGACTGATCTCGGTCGTCATGGCTTGCGTCACGGGCTCCTCACGAGGCACCCCTGCCTTGATCTCTCCGCCTCCTCGCGAGCCTGCCTGATGAGGCTGCTCCTGAGGTAGCCTCCTGTCGTCCGCCCCGCAAGACTTGGCCCCTTGCGAGGGTCTTGAGCTTGAGCTGATGAAGCTGGGCCGCACTGGGCCGCCACTCGAGCCACGCCACAGGCCGCAGGCAGGCAAGTCTGGGGACCCCCATTCCCAGAATGTCGACAGTAGCCCCTGGGCCCAAGGCGCGCTCGGGCTTGGCTTAGCAGAGAAGCTAAGGGGCAAGAGCGAAGCGCCGCGGGCCCCAATAGCCTGCGGCCTTGGGCGCCGCGTGGCGATTGGTTGGACGCGGGCGTCTGCGCTTCCCCATGACGCCTCGGCAATCGTCCATATGACAAAGAGGTGCCCGGGCCAGGCTTACTTGCTTTGTTCTCGTTCGCCTTGCCCCAGATCCCCTTTCTCGCTCTTCTCCTTCCTGCTCCTGAAATCCTCCAAATTTGTCTCAATCCTTCCCATCGGACACGCCATGGCACCTCGCAAGTCCCCAACCGAGGCCTGGTAATCGCCGGCTCTGGATTCCCTGAACTTGTCGGAGAAGAACCTTGCCCTCACGCGCCTGATGACAGTCGCGCAGGGCGGCAAGGGGCGACTGTGCTCAAGACTGACTCCGACCAGCCTGAGGGCAAGGGGAGAACCTTCTATCCGTTCTTTGTGAGCGCCATCATCGCCGGTCTGGTGCCTCCTTTCTCTGAGTTCTTCTTTGTTGTCCTCCGCCAATACAACTTGCAAGCTCTGCATCTCCAACACAACTCTGTTCTTCTCCTGGCGATTTTCGCTTACTATTGCGAGGCTCACGTTGGGGTGAAGCCCTCGGTGGCCTTGTTGCGCCACTATTTTTCCCTCCGGGTTTCTCGTGCCCATGTCTCCGCATGCGCGAGCTTTATCGCATACTCCAACTCCAATGCTATCTTGAAGCCTGGGAAGAGAATCGAAGGCTTCCGGAGCAAGTGGGTCATGGTAGACGTCGGGCGCCTCCACCCCCGACTGGTGTTGCCTACGGGGCAGCCCAAGGCCGTTGACGCGTGGTCCCGCACGGAGCTCGTCGACCCCCGTGCGAAGGCGGTGCTGAAGAGGATGAACGCAGACCTGAGGCCAGGCAACTTGGGGGCGGCGAAGATGACCAGGGCTACACTCCTGAGGGAGTTCTTGGAGCACCGGGTGGCTCCACTCCAGGAGCACTCGCTCCCATTGTGGAGGCTTGGGGAAGCGGACGCCGCCCTGCGCCTAAGCTCCGAGGCTTTGACCGACGAGGATCTGGTCGCGGCCCTCCACTCCTTGGTTGGGGGAGACATGGCGAGCCCGGTGGGCGCCCCCGTCCCCCTGTTCCTTCATGACGACTGGGAGCAGGTGGTGAACTCCATGCCCACCTTCAATGGTGAGGGGCTGGTGCCTGCGGAAGCTCCTGAGGATCTGGCGGCGCTGGCGATGGTGGACGTGTCCTCCGGCAGCTCCAGCGGGAGTGAGAGGGAAGAAGAGGCAGAGGAGGAAGAGTCTGACTCTGAGGCGACTGGCGAGGAGTCGGGGGAGTCCTTCCCTCGGCGCAGGTCTCGGGCCCTCCGCTCCATGCCGGACGACGACGAGGCTGGCGCCAGGCGAGGAGGGGAGGACTCTCCCTTGGTCACAAGGAAGGGCAGGCCGGGGCCGGTCCTCTTAGGGTCTGCTCTGGTCCCTGGGCGGTCTGAGGCCAGCTCCAGCCCTCCTTTCGTGCCTTCTGCTTCCAGGCCTCCCAAGGCTGACCCCAGCTGCAGGCTCTCGGGCTTCAAGTTTGGCCGGAAGCTGCTTGAGTCCGCGAACGATGACCAGTAAGTGCTCGATCCGTGCTTCGCTTGGTTTCTGCCACCGAGGCTTGATGTATGTATTCTTTTGCCAGGCCGGCACCTGCAGCGAAGAGGTTGAGAGAGGCTTCTGCGGCCCTGCTTGGGGCGAGTCCATCTGCCGGGGTGGCGCCTTCATCTGCTGGGAAAGGAGACAGCGAGGCTCGTGCCTCCCTGCCCGATCGTCTTAGCGAGGCCAACTGGGACGCTTCGGCGAGGAGTCAGCCCCCGTGGCCCCGCTGACCCTGGAGGCGGCTGCGCTCGATGCTGCAGCCGGGGTAGCCAAGGCCCAGGGGGTTCCTTCCTGCCAAGCTGTGATCACGCTGCCGTCCTCTCCGCCCGCTCCACTGGTTCCCGTCTCTTCTGATCCCTCCGCCGCGACCGGGTCGCCAACGAGCTGAGCCAGCTGTGGGAGGATCTTCTGAGTGCGGACCCTCGCCTAATGGCCGGGCACCTGGAGCTAGCTTCTGGCTGGGACCGTTCTGCCGCCTCCGTCCGAGCAGCGCTGAGCCAGGCCATGTCGGCCTCCGACGGGGAGAAGCAGGCCGCCAGCCAAGCCAAGGCCGCTCGCGACGCTGCCCTGGGTGACGCCGCAGCTGCCCAGGGCCGCTGCAAGGCGCTGGAGGTCGAGCTGCAAGGCCTGCATGACGAGCTCGCCAAGGAGGTCCGCGGCCGCCAGGAGAAGGAGAAAGAGATGAAGGCTCGGGGGGCTGCCATCAAGGATTGGGGCGCCAAGCTTGATGACCGCTGCGGCCGGTTGGAGACGCTGGAGCGGTAGCTGAAGGCGGAGAGGACCGAGCTAGACGCCAAGGCGAAGGTGCTGGCCAAGGATCGGGTGGCCTTCACGCAGCTGGAGAAGAAAGCTCGCGCCGCGCTGAAGACGCTTTACGAGGGCGGCTTGGAGGAGCCGTTGGCTAGTGCAGAGGACGGCCCCGCTGAGCTGCTTCCTTTCCTGGTCCCTGCACTTGAAGATGTCGCAGACGGCCTCGGCCCCATGGTCAAGGCCGAGGTGCGTGCCCTGTCTTCTGCAGCGCTGACGCATGTCCTCAGCCACGTCTACCTGCGCGACCCCAACATTGACTTCGACAGCCTGCTGGAACCCGTGAGCGGCGACCTTGCCGCCGCTGCCGCTGAGGCCGTGAAAGGCCGAGCCGAGGCTTTGCTGTGGAGGTTCCGTGCCTTCAGTACCTTGCCCGGGCGCGGTGCCGCCAGCTCCGCGGCCTCAGGAGGCAGAGTCGCCCAGCGTGACTCCACCACAAGCGGCGGCGCCACTGGAGAGTGATCCCTTCACGGCTTCTGTCCTGCTTTTACTCCTGCAACATGCACCATGCCTCGCGGAGGTGTTTAAACTTGTGTTTGGGGTCGTGAAACAATCTATGGCTTGTAATATTTGCTTTAATTTCCCTGGAAGTTGCATTTTCCCCTCCTATTTGCTTGCGCTCTACGTCGGCAGGGCCCAGCCCCGCGCATACCTCAACCGCTGTTAGCCCCGACCGGAAACCAGGACGGGACTAAGGAGTGAGGGGCTACGTGGCAAGTTAGGCTCCTGAGTCGCGGTGCTCAGGAGTCCCCCTTGACGCGCGAGAAACAAGTAGGGAAGGGGGGAGCAAAGGAGTGGATTGGTCGTTCTGCGTGGGCAGGGCCCGGCCCCGCGCATACCTCAACCGCCGTTAGCCCCGACCGGAAACCAGAACGGGACTAAGGAGTGAGGGGCTACGTGGCAAGTTAGGCTCCTGAGTCGCGATGCTCAGGAGTCCCCCTTGACGTTCAAACGGGTTTTCATACCTTGGCTCCGCTCGGGGAGGGGTGCGCGACGACCAGGTCTGAGGGACCTGGCTGGGTGGTGTGCGCTCGGGCATGGCCCGGGCGTAGCCCCCATGTCCAGCCCCCTCGTGCGGCACTCCCGAGGGGAGGCGTTGCGATGGTGCCAGACACTGAGCTCCGGGCTCCCTGAGGTTGGTACGGCCGTGGGCCGCCCTCAGTTCTTTATCACCAGCCGGAGCATAGCGCTTCCGTATGTGTACGGGCATAGCCGCTTCTCGGCAGTGTCGTCAGCCAGCGCGGAGCATGGTGCTTCCAATGGCACGTGGGAGGGGGGCTCCCCTCCGAGAGGAGCCCCCGGGGCGTGTACAACCCCGCCCTGACACGTGGCCGGCACGGTAGGGCTATGAGAGGTGTATGTGGGCACTCGTGAGCCAGCGCGGGACTCACGAGGCCCTACCTCGAGGCGGGTTGCGCCTGGCTCTGGGCCTTTATCAATGGTGTGTTCCTGCAGGGTGGTTAGAATGCAAATGCTCTACGTCCTCAGGTCCCGGCCCTCGAGCGAGCTCAGCCGCCGCTGGTATGACAGGTCGCGATGCCGTGGGTCAAGGCCAGAGGCTGAGGGCTGGAGAGCCAGTAGGAGCCCATGAGTCGCGATGCTCAGGTACCCCCTTTTAACGTGCAAGCACTTTGCATGAGAGCGGAGAAGTCCGGATAAGCAGTAGATGATGATCATGGGAACCAGATTAAGCACGGAGGAGCAAATTCATTTCAAGTAGATGCGGGAAAAGCAAACGCCGCTGGGCCAGGCCCGAGCAGTTTGGGGATGATGCAGCCCGAGGGGCGCCCCCAACAAGGTAGGTAAAGTGCGTAAGTAAAACGGATACGTGCCACAGGGACGGACCCACGCGACCTGGGAATGACGCGGCCCTGTGGGCTCTCCCAGCTAAAAATGGAACTTGAAAGATGTCACCTGATGCCGTTGAAGATGAAGTGATGCCGAAGAAGTGGGCGACGCGCGGTGAAGACATCGACCCTCATGAGCCCCCAAGCCCAGGAGCCTCGGGAGGCTCCGGGGGCACGGGTAGGTTTTCGAGGGCCATCTCCACCTCTGCTAGGACCGCACAATGCGTGACCTCCTGAGCCTCCAGAATGCTCCTTAGCAGGCACTGATGAGCGGCGACCGCGTTCGGCAGGCCGAAAGGCATGCGAACGTAGCTGTGAGGTGGACCCTTGCAACGCCCCACGCGCGAAGGCCAGAGGCGCTCCTGATATGCGGCTCGGTTGAGCCCTGGCACGTCGATGCAGACGCGCGGCCCACCATCCTCGCCTGGATGTGGGGCCACAGCGGGCAAGCGGCGGCTGCTGCGCATGACTCTCGACTCCTGTAGCTCCTGGGTGTTTCCTGCGATGAACTCCTGAGGGTTTGGTCTTCCTTGCCTCGTACCTTCCTAAGGGAAACATGCCTGGAAGCACCCCTCCAAGTGGTGCCCGAGCGCCTCCCTCGTGACCTTGGCAAAGTCGGTGGCTCTCCAAGAAAGAGCCCCCGAGCCCTGCCTGAGGAGGGCGCCGGGCGCGCTTTCTTATGCAACAGAGGGTGGCGCCCCCTGAACGGGCGCGAATCCTGACGCAACGCCTCCGGAGGCGCCTGCCTTCTTATGGCTTGGGCCAGGCGAAGCCTTCTTCTTCTTAAGGGTCGCCTCAGGAAGTCCCGCTCCTGTGATCTGGGTCTTCGAATGCTGCGGCTAGGAACGCACGCTCAAGTGAACACACCGCGTCCCTTTCCTCACAGGGTACGGTGATGACTCCACCACTTCCTGGCATCTTGAGGACATTGTAGCCATGGTGAGTCACTGCCATGAACTTGGCTAGGGCTGGGTACCCGAGGATGGCATTGTATGGCAGGCGAATATGGGCGACGTCGAAGTCAATGAGCTCGGTGCGGTAGTTGTTGCGCTACCCGAAGGTGACTGGCAGGCGAACTTGCCCTATCGGAACGGTGGAACCATCAGTGACTCCTAAGAAAGGCCTGGTCGGCTGGAGCTGATCATACGGCACTTGGAGATTGTCGAACGTCTCGACGGACAGGACGTTGAGTCCTGCTCCGCCATCAACGAGGGTCCTGGTGACCTGCACATTGCTGATGCCTGGGGAGCAAAGCATCGGGAGGACTCCGGCCGTCGCCGCGCACTTGAGCTGATCCGCTGAGCTGAACGTGATGGCACACGCAGACCACCTGAGAGGGCGCGTGGCCTCAAGCTTGGGGAGGACTGCATTCACCTCGCGAGCAAACTTCTTGAAGATGCGTTGTGATGCTGGGGCCTGGGCGCCACCCAAGATGCAAGCGATTGCGCGCGGCTCCTGGAAGCCCCCAGCCCCCTCGTCTTGATGTTGGTCTTCGTTCCTTCTTGGTGGTGGCGGTACAGGAGGGAGGCCCTGTGTTGCCGTGCGGGCGATCCTCACGAGGTTGATCCCTCCAGCCTCCCTCGCGAGGCTGGTCCTGCCAGCGATCCTCGCGAGGTTGGTCACGCCACCCTTGGCGAGGGCCATGGTCTTCCCATCGTCCTCCACCTCTTCCTCCTCCTCGGCCATAGCCCCTGTCGTTGTGCTCGGGGCGTCGGCCGATACGCCCATCTCGCACGGCCCCTGAGCTCTTGGCATTCGTTGGTGTTGTGGGTGTGGAGGTCGTGGTACACGCAGTATCGGCTGCCCTTGGAGGACTCAGGCTGATCCCTGCCTCGCTTTGTGTCTAGTTCCGCTGCGAACACGACAGCTCCCTTACGCTTCACGTCCTTGGCCTTGGGCTTTTTCTCTTCTGGGTCGGCAGCCGAGAGCTCGAGGAGGGAGAGGCGTCCTTCCTCAGCCCTGGCGCACTTGGTTGCCAAGTTGAATAGCTCCAGGGATGTGCACATATCTTCATGGATTGCCAGCTCCTCCTTCATCTTGATGTCGCGCATGCCGTCGGATAAGGCTGAGATAATGGATTCCTCAGTCACCCTGGGGATCTTGAGGCGAGCGTTGTTGAAGCGTTGGATGTATTTCTGCAGGGTTTCCCCTGGCTGTTGCTTGATGCGGCGCAGGTCGTTTGTGGCTGGGGGCCGGTCGCGAGTGCCCTGGAAGTTGGCGATGAAGCGAGTGCGCATCTCGTCCCAGGAGGAGATCATGCTGGGAGCCAGGTTCAGGAGCCAGGTGCGGGCGCCGTCCTTGAGCGCCATGGGAAACCAGTTTGCCATGACCTTTTCGTCTCCGTTGGCGGCTTCGATGCCCAGCTCGTAGAGCTGCAGGAATTCCGCTGGGTCCGTTGTGCCATCGTAGCAAGGGGGCAGATCAGGCTTGAACTTGCCTGGCCATGTGACGCCGCGTAGCTCAGGGGTGAAGGCGCGGTAGCCTGCTGTGGCCACCAGCGCCCTTTGATGGTCCTGGGCCTGCTCCTGATGATTACCATGCGCCGCCTCTTGGAGCAGCGCGGGGTCTCGGCGTGGAGGCGCAGGGACGCGATCTTGGCGCGCCGGTGCTGGGAGCGCGCGAGCACCTTCTTGGGGACGAGGGATCTCTTGGCAGCTCCCTTCTTGCCGCGCAGGCGCCGGGCGTGGAGGGTCTCGCCCTGGGGCTGTGCGCCTTGGAGCCAGGGCGCCTTCTTGGGGAGGAGGTGGCGGAGGCGCCTCCTGATCCTCGCCCCCTGCGCGGAATGGAGGACGAGGCAGCGAGAGGGACGGCAAAGGAGAGCCCCCTGCGGCGCTGACGATCTCGGTGATGCGGGCGAGCCAGTCCTTGTAGAGGTCGTCGATGGGGCGGTAGTGCAGGAGCTCTCTTGCCAGGAGCAGCGCGGCGTGCACGTCCGTGGGGGCGCGACGGGTGTGGGATGACGAACCGGCTAGAGTTAGTGACGGGGTTGCGGTGCGGCCTTCCCACCGCACCGAAGGATGCTGGGACGATGCCTGCTGCTCGTTCCCTGCCGGGCCGGTGGCAGCGTTGGCGGCAGGCGACGGGGAACGACGAGGGCGTCCGCCGACGGGTGCCATCTGGGCGACGCGGGTGGCGAGAGCAGCCCGGCGCTCGGCGCGAGCCCGACGAGAGTCTGCCATGGACACGATGGAAGATCACACGCGAACAGCGGAAGAAAGATTCCGGCGCATGCCTACCTGGCGCGCCAAATGTCGGATTTCGGGTTCCGGCAAACCCTTAAGGTTCGAGCTCTGGGGTGCGCACGGAGATCTTTCCCCTACCGACTCGCGCTACTATGGCTCGCAAGAAATCTAGGCTGGAAAGAACACACAAAGGACACGAGGTTTATACTGGTTCGGGCCACCGATGTGGTGTAATACCCTACTCAAGTGTGTGGCGTGGTGGATTGCCTCAGGGGCTGATGATGAACAATACAGGGGGAAGAACGGCCTCGCGAGAGGTGTTCTTGAGCTAGTGCAGTGTGTGCTACTTGGTCTGGATCTCTCTCTCTCTTTCTCTTCTCTCTTTCTTTCCTTTCCTCTTTCTTTTCTCTCTTTCCTTCTCCCCTTCTTTCTCCTCTCCTCTTTTTCTATGGTGGTTAGTCCTATTTATAGAGGCCTTGGTCCTCTTTCCAAAAAATGAGCGGGAAGGGCGCCAACAATTGGCCATTTTGAAGGGGAACATCTAGTACAAGTTATCCTGACCAAAGGTGGTCTTCGGCTGCCGAAAGCACTGGTGATGACGCCGTCTTGGGCTCCACGGTGACCTCCGTCCTGCCGCTCTGCTGGTCTTGGTCTTGTTGCACCGGAATGGTAACCTGTGCCCGATACCTTGGCCTGTGCTTGCTCCCTTTTCACCGAAGGGGAAACAAGGACACTGCGCAGGCGGCGCCCGCCTGATCTCGATCGTCATAGCTTGCGTCACGGGCTCCTCGTGAGGCACCCCTGCCTTGATCTCTCCGCCTCCTCGCGAGCCTGCCTGATGAGGCTGCTCCTGAGGTAGCCTCCTGTCATCCGCCCTGCAAGGCTTGGCCCCTTGCGAGGGTCTTGAGCTTGAGCTGATGAAGCTGGGCCGCACTGGGCCCCCACTCGAGCCACGCCGCAGGCCGCAGGCAGGCAAGTCTGGGGACCCCCGTTCCCAAAATGCCGACGGTCTATGTATTCACAGATGTACTAAGTTTCCGGTTAATACAATTCTAGCATGTATAATAAACATTTATCATGATATAAGGAAATATAAATAAGAACTTTATTATTGCCTCTAGGGAATATTTCCTTCATAAGGCGCCCTATAGGAGCACCTGCCGAAAAGAGAGTCCATGGAGCTGCCATGAAGCCAAAATATTGGGCCATGTACTCCTCTAGTCACCAAGGCTACCAAAACTCCCAATCTCTGTAATAGAAAGGTCTAAGCCTATTATGGAAAAACACGATATATTTCAAAAGGTTTCCTATTTTTTCAGTCAAATGAAAAATCATTAAACCGCACTCCAAAACGTGTTGCCGAATCTTGGATTGAGATGCCTGCATATATTAAATCCCTAACAAACATTATTTTTTTTGTTTATCATGGTGAAGTTTTAGGTATGTAGTGAGCGCATTTATAAAAAAGCCATAGAATTGGAGTGCTAGCCCCTCGCATATCTCAATCCCTAAAAAAGGGATACCATATATTAAAAGGATGAATATGTGTTTGAAGACTTTCATCAGTAGTTTCAAAACAGGGCATGTGAGAGGGGTTGGACAAATTAATATGATAGGGGTAGAGGGTTCCTTCATTGAAGAAGAGACTTGTCTAGTTAATTAGGGAAAACTGGGTGAAAAACACATACAAAGGGCACAAAGCCCCCACCAGTTGACAAGGCAACGAAAGCAGAGAACATATCCAATCACTGAACACACCAAGACACCACAAGGAATCCCACGAAGAAGAACCTCCATTGCGCCGAGGAGGTTCTCGCCATCTTGCATGAAGCAACGTCGGATCCTAAATAGCACGCCCATGGAAGACCCATGACTAGCTCGCGGAGGAGCACGGAACACGCCTCGCCAAGCACCGCATAACCAAGCCGCGAGCACAACACAATTTTTTTCCCAGTAATGAGATCTAAGTTGCAAATTCTTGTGTTATAAATAGACTTTCTACACCATTTTCCCATATATTTTTGTGGACAATTCAGAGAGCTTTATTAAAAAAAGGCAATCCTAAGACAATCAGCCAATAGACTGGTCACTAAGAAGCTAGGAGTCTCATCAAGCCAGCAGTCCGTCACATTCAGTGTGCAAGCATGTTTAGCACATAGATGCGCCTAAACGTTAGCCACTCGATTTACATGAAGAATAATAAAATATTTAAAATCTCTAACAAGCTCTCCAATTTCTAATAAGATAGGAGCCACAACCAAACAAGAATTTTGGCGAGTGTTCCAGAGATCTACTGTCTCCAGTCAATCTACTTCCACGATCACATACGTATAGCCGCAAACATAAGCAAATCGCGCGCCCTCTCGCATGGACACCGCTTCAGCTATCAGTGGATCTGTTATCCCCATATGGGGTTTACACCAAGCACCAAGGAGTCTAGTGGAGGACCTGGCAACATCACTAGCACCACTGCAGCTTGCATCAACATTTAGTGCTCCGTTGGTGTTGATCTTGACCACTCCCGGTTCAAATGGTAGCCACCCATGTCCTGGTAAGACCTTTGCCATAGTTCTGGGCATGTCCAGAATCGCCAAGGTTTCCTTTGTCCACTTTATACAAGAGACAGGGTCCGACCCTCTTTCTTCATGCTTGATTCGGTTCCTAGAGTATCAGATTGACCACATAATAGTAATGATAATTGCATGATCCTTGTCTCTGAACCGATCATCACTCGAAATGTTCCGTGCCCAAGAGTCTGGATGTAATCTTGGTAGACGTACCTCAAACATCGCAAAGGCTTCCTCCTAGAAACGCATTGCATGGGAACAAAACATGAGTGCGTGTTGTAAATCTTCGTCCATGGCTAAGCAAATTTTGCAACGGCCAATTTTCTGCAATATGTCTTCTCTTGAGCGTGGCTTCATCAAGAAGAATCCCTCGGAGGACCCGCCACCAGAAGACATGAACATTTGGTATGACATTTAACTTCCACAAGGTTTTCCACAATTGTTGATCATTCTGTGATGCTCTGGTAGCCGTCCCTTCCTCTAGAGCAAGCCACTCTATTCGAGTCACAAGAGCATGGTATGCCGTCTTAACAGTGTAATTACCCGTTCTATCAAAAGCCCACGCATAAAAATCATCCCCACCCCCAAATCGTAGCAGCATGTGAAGAATCGCCTCCGCATCTAGGGCAATGAAAGTGTCACGAACCACCTGTTGACTCCACATACAATTATCTGAATTAATTAGTTCAGAAACTAACTCAACAGTGGAGTTGGCCGGTTTCAGCATGGGCATCATCGAGATGGTTCCAGGAATCCACTTCTCGGTCCAAACTGGGATGGAACTTCCATCCCCAACTCTTTTTACTAGTTCCAGACTCAAGGCTTCACTGCCTGCTAATATCGCTCGCCAAGTGGCCGAAGCTGACCTGGGAACAGATGCTTGAATAAAATCGCAATCTGGGAAGTAACAACCTTTTAACACTCGATCACATAAGGAATTTAGCTTCATCATCAGGCGCCACCCCTGTTTTCCAAGTAATGCTAGGTTAAAATGATGCATGTCCTGGAATCCCATCCCTCCCTGGCACTTAGGGGTGGACAATTTTTTCAAGAAAGCCAAAGCACACCTTTCTTGTGATGCGGAGCATCCTACGGTCATCCCCAATGGACCTACCATCGTCTCACGAAGTGCCAAGAGGACCTATGACTCGAGCTAGAGCTAGAGCTTTCGAGACCGAGGTGACTTCTCTCCTTAGTGATATTACATATGATCCTCTCGAGACATGGCTACTACCTAAGTCTGAGATGTTGTGCATGATTAGGTACCAAGAGGACCCTCCCGAAGATGCACGTGAAGACGGACAAGTCCCCAAGTCCACGGATGAAGATAACCAACAGAAGGAGACAAGAACACCTCCCAGGCCCCGGACATCCGGCCGTGAACCCGAACATCCGCCCCCCGAAGCATCGTCCACAACAGCTGCTCAACCACCAAGCACCTACAGGCCCCGGACATCCGGCCCGTCCCGAGCTCCCGGATATCTGGCCTCCAGCCCGGAAATCCGGACACCCCCGAACCCGAGAGCGACATGGCCAGCCTCACCAGCCCGGACATACGACCTCCATAGCCCGGACATCCGGCCCTCCGCGAACGCCCGGACGTCCGGCCTCCCCTGTCTGCGCATAGTGTAAGGGTCGAGGCCCGTGTACCCCTTCGCCCACCTAGACTATATATACTCTTCTCCTACCTACGTTTTAGGGTTAGCGTTGTGATAGCTCATTTGAGAGATAGAGCCTTGCTCATCCACATTGGATCTACTCTACGAGAGAGACCGCGGCCCCTCTTCGGAGAAGATCCTCTTGGATTCAAGACCTCCTCGCGGAGAAGAACATCAATACCTCCTCACGGAGAAGAACCGGTTACCCTATGTATCATCCTTTGTTGGATTCAGATCTTGTATCTCTTTGTGTTTCGAGGATCTAGCATATGTGTGACCATATCTTGTTGGTTTTAGTGTTTCTCTCATGTTTCCCCTCGTGATTCCCCTCATTTCCCCCCTCGTGTTATTCGTGTTCTTTGCGGGATCTGCTCTTTTCGTGAAAGATCGGCCGTATAGGGTTCCACCCTACATCATCTTGGTATCAGAGCCATGTTGATCACGATTTCGGAGCCTCCCCGTTGTGTTTCTAGCCTTGTTTTTGTTGATTTTGTCCCTAATTCAGAAATTTCCCCACAAAAATAGCCCTATTTTTTGTGATTTGTTAGTGTGATGAAGTTTTGTTGGATTTGATCCGCAGATTTCGTGTGTTGTAGGTAGATCTAGCCTTCCATCCACTTTTCCCCAATTTCATCCACAAATTCCTCCGAATTTTGCCCAGATTTGCCACCTTCCACGCGGAGTTCGTCCGGATCCAGAGCCCGGACATCCGGCCCGACAGCCCGGACATCTGGCACCCCGGACATCCGGCCATCAGGCCCGGTCATCCGGCCCCTGGAAGCAACATCTCCATCCACCGCCCTATTTTTCGTGCCCACATATACTTCCTCATACCACCACCACTTCCGCATAGCACCACCATATACCACATGCACCATCATCGCTTACCACTCCCAACTCCGACAATTTTGGCCCAATTTTGCTTTGAGAATTTGAGTTGCGATTTTGTGTCCTATTGTGTTTTGGCTATTTAGGCACGGTTCGACATCAACATCACCGCCTCTCATCTTTGCCACGGACGCGTCATCAACAACGACCACCTCGACTACATCTTGGTATTTGTGCCACCATTTTGACACTATACCGTACGCAAGACGCGGTAACCTCACCTTGGTATTGGACATATCATTCTTGCCATTTCATTGATAGCCATCATAGCCTTACTCCTTTGCGTCGCTTACCCATCGAGACTAGCTTTTGAGTATTGCCGGCAACGATACTTGTGCACATTAGTGATCACATTTCCCATAGCATACATACATCATTGGTGCATATCTTGGTATAATCTCTTGTGTCACAAGGTTGTCATCACATACACAATTGTTATCTTGGTTCGTGAAGCATTGCATGAGAAAAGAGCTCAAACAAGAAAGAGCCAAACAAGCTTTTAAGCAAAAGGGAAAGATAAGCAAAGAACTTTTAAGCAAGAACCATATCATCATACAACATTAAGATTGTCATACTAGATCATCTTGGATCATATCATAGAAACACCATACATAGAGCATACTTGGGATAGAAGTCGTTGCATTTTTGCCTAGTAGGTTGTGCACAAGTCTTGTATCCGCCTATTGTGCAATCGTGCTAGCATCTCTCTAGTGTTGTGCAACAAGAGCATTTTTATGGATTCCACATTTTGGCTCACCCGTGGTTGCACGACCTCACTTATCTTTTTGCGTGTGTGTTTCCGTGTACCACATATTGCTTGGTCTACTTGTTGCATCGCAATCTTGCGAATCTTTTTCAACATTATTGAAGCTCACTTACAATTGCATCAAATTTTGTGCCACCATCCTAACCAAGATCCACCATAATCTTTTACTTGTGTAGGTGTGAGAAACCGACAAGAATTGGTACCAATTGTGTTATTTCCTTGTTCCACATTGGAGTGATCATTGATCCACCTTCAACTTCGGTCAAGGTACAATTGGTATACGTTCTTCTCTTTCTACCACTCACATTTTTCTATTGAAATGATGGATAGGCCAAGTACTTCTACCAACCCACTCTTCATTGAGCACGACGACGACATGAACTCCTACGTCACCAAGAGCCACCTCTTTGGTGCACAACGTGCGTTGCATCAAGAGCAACAAGCAATGAGTGAACGCATCGACAACCTCGCTGCCGACTTGCGAATCTCCGAGCAACATACAAGGGACTATTTCGACCACAAGCTCGACGATCACAAGCAAGAGAACGACGCAAGAATGGACGAGATTCGTGCTTTGTTGCTCAACCGCTCTTCTTTCACTTCGTCCTCATCAAGACGGAGCCGACTTCGACTTCACCCTCTCCGGCTCAAGTACACCAACATCGAACACTCTTCGATGTGCCGCGTGCAACGATCGTCAAGAAAGCCTCAATCCTCTATGTGAGCACCGACAACGTCAAACCCAAGCGTCTTTTGCGCTAGCACGAGAACGGCAACGACAACGCCAACATGAAGAGGAAGAGCGAGCGCGTTTACACCAAGATGCACAAGATGCCGAGGCACAACGCCAAGAACAGCAACTCCGTGAAGCTCAAGCACTTGAGGCTCACGGAGAAGAACCGGTTACCCTATGTATCGTCCTTTGTTGGATTCGGATCTTGTATCTCTTTGTGTTTCAAGGATCTAGCATATGTGTGACCATATCTTGTTGGTTTTAGTGTTCCCCTCGTGATTCCCCTCGTTTTTTCCCTCGTGTTCTTCGTGTTCTTTGCGGGATCCGCTCCTTTCATGAAAGATCGGCCGTATAGGGTTCCACCCTACATCATCTTGTTAAGAGAACTATTCCAAAAATATATAGCCATTGGGGAAGTAATGCTTTTGCACACTTTTTTTGTCAGCAGAAACGTGCCCATACTATATGTCGGCATCGCTCGAACGACAAATTTAAGCAGGACCTCACGACCAGCACAAGCTAACAACTTGTCTAACCAGCCCTGTATCTTACCGCGAGCTCGATCAACAATATGATCAAAAGTCCCACTTGTAATTCCCCCAATTGCCGTGGGAAGCCCGAGATATCTCTCACTAAAAGCCTCTGCATGAATATTCAATGAGTTTTTTAAACCAAGCATCACATGTGGAGGTGTATTAGAACTGAAGAAGATGGCACTTTTATCTCCTTTGACACGATGTCCAGAGGCATCACCATAAACTTGAAGTGTCTTGTTTAAACGGACATCACTTTGATCGCTTGCACCAATGAAAATCAAACTATCATCAACAAATAATAAGTGGCTAACCCAAGGGGATCTGTAACTCACTCTGACTCCTTTGTCAATGTATAGTTACCACCATAAAATTTCAGCATAGAGGAGAACCCTTGAGGACATAAAAGAAAAAGATAAGGTGATACTGGGCAGTGGCGGAGCTAGAATTTGGAAGCAGGGTGGTCCAAAAAAAATTTTGACAATAAATATGACATGTGAACTACTCCCTCCGTCACAGTTTAGAAGGCACAATTAAATTTGCGTGTGTTTTCACAATAGACAAGGTTTAGGGCGCATTGCATTTATTTTTAGTAGTTAATTAGTACTCCGATATATTCTCTCCATTTTTATATACAAGGCCACAAACTCAAATTACAGATACCAAGGTAAAAATTAATGTGTGCTTTACATGCCAATTTGTTTTCTCGATTACCGGGTTAATTAATAGGGTGCATGCACATTATAGGAAATTGAGTGGCTAGGAGGGAGGAAGTAGTTGAGCGTGTCATTATCATCCACTACATGCATGCTAGTAATTAAACCATGGGTTACTAGTACGAGAAAACATCATTGATATTTGACTCGATTATTGTTGGTGGCCTTGTTTAGATGCAAAATGTGTTTTTCATAGTGGCCTTGTATACAAAAAATGAAGGGAGTACTATTTCTATATGCATGCGTAGTATGAATGCTATTTTTTAGCCCATCTAGGTTCCAGAGAATTTCTAAGCGCGTCTTCTAAATCGTGACGGAGGGAGTATATAACTAATTACCACATATAAATTGATCAATCTGGCCTTACAGACGTAATAGAATTCTCAATGAAGTCTCAGTTTTGTGTAAAAGAAGGACGCAACGTACCTGCACGAATGTGTTCATGAATTCATCTACATATGTACTGCACTGGAACGGATATCAATTAGCAAGCCCGCAATCAAAATTTGGGGAATGGGCGGTACCTCAAATCGAAAAATAGCAGAGTGCCGAACTGCGGATTGGGCTGCCGGGCCGGCGCTGGCTTGCACGGGTACCAGCCACCGCTCGCCAGGCAGTGGGCATTGCCGGTTACTGGCTTTGCCGCACCTGGGCCGGGGCACAGCCACGCAAGATGATGGGAGCCGCGGACGCGCGGACGCTCTGAGTGTTGGGCGGGCTAGACGGAAAGGAAATCATCTCCTTCGCTCCTAGGACGGTGAGGTAGGCGGGGACGACGTCCGACGAGGTCAGCGGCGGCGAGACGGCAGAAGAATAGGAATCGAGAGAGGCAGCTAGGTCTGGACGAGCAGTGGCCCGAACAGCTGCGTGCGTTTGTTTTTTCTTGGGCTAGCCAGATATGGGTCATATTGGAGTTTTATTTTTCTCTAACCCATCTGTATAATACGTAGAGGTACAGCCTGGTCTAAAATCCCAGGGTGGGCCGCGGCCCACCCTGTCCACCCTGTAGCTCCGCCCTTGATACTGGGTCCCCCTGCCTGAGTCCCTTCGATGGTGTGAAGTAGGGCAAAAGTTTCTCATTAACTCTGACTGAGAATCTCACCGAGGATACACACTTCATGACCAGTCTCACAAATCTGATGCTAAAGCCCAACTTAATCGTAATAGCTTCTAGAAAATGACATTCTACTCTGTCGTAGGTTTTCATCATATCAAGTTTCACGGCACATGAATAGTTCTTTCCTTTCTTCCTTCTCTTCATTGAGTGTACACTTTCATATGCCACAAGAACCATTTTCCCATATGACACAGGCTGAGGGACATATATTGGACATATATTGGAGTACAAATGATGGTCATTTATTGTTTTCATCATTCATCGATTGCACCTAGAGATATTCTTCCCGGTACATGGACCATCTCACGGTACATGACAGCCTTGGACAAATCCGTACAAGCACAACGCTAATTGCACCAGATTGTTTAGGGAAATTCAAAGCAAACCAAATTACACACGCACACGAACCGTGACGGCCGTTTCGACAAGTATAAAGACCTACTGGATTAAAAATAGAAATTAACAGCTTGCTTTGCATACTTGCTTGGGTCTTGGGTGTTGATCGGCGATGATCAATTACTTGCCGGCGGCGAAGGCGTTCATCTGGTCACGGAACTCTGGTAGGTGCGCCTCCTCGACGCACATGGTCATGACCCGCGCGCCGATCTTGGGCGCCGGCGGCGCGCCGATGACGGCGACGGCCATGAACGGGTGGTACGAGAAGGGCACGACGTGCGTGGGCGCGCCCCACCCGTAGTCCGCCTCCAGGAACCCGAGCCGCGTCCAGTCGGAGACGAAGAGCGAGTCGTACGTGAACCTCAGCTCGTAGGGGTCCTGCGCGAACCCTCCCACCGCCCAGCGCGCCACGTCGCCGGCGAGCCTCGCCTTGGCGTCCCGCACCGTGCGCACCAGGTCCACCACCTCCCCCGCCGCCACCTCCGCGCTGCTGCACGTCACCGTCACCGGGTAGAAGCAGTTTCCGTAGAACCCCTCGGCGGCGCCGGCGAGCATGAGGTGGCGCGTGTTGGCGAAGAAGCAGACGTGGACGGGGTGGTCGTCGGCGAGGCGCCCGGCGAGGCGGAGGGCGCGGGTGCGGGACTGCCACGTCTTGGCGACGCAGACGTCAAAGGCGGAGCAGCGCTGCCCCATGGACACGAAGAAGTCGGACTTGGCCTTGGCGATGTGGTCCGGGGTGAGGTCGACGGTGAACTCGCGGAGGTCGAGGAGCTCCAGCTTCGGCGGCGGGGCCGGCATCCGGGGAGGGTCCGGGATGAGGTCCCGCGCCCAGACCGGGGACACGCGGGGCTTGGGCAGGCCGCGCGCGTAGTCCCCCACCGCGTTGATGAACTGCCCGGCGCCGAGGCCGTCGGCGATCGTGTGCACCGAGATCAGGCCCACCACGAACCCGCCGCACGTGAACTCCGTCACCTGCACGTCGAACAATCATCAGCCGAAACTTAATGTTTGGGGATTTTTTTTTACCAAGCGTTCAAGGATCATTGCTGATTGCTTTATTTTACTACAACAATGCCTGTGCGTTGCAAAGGGATATAAATATTCTAGTATGTTAGCTTATGATTTACCTGTCAATAAGAATATACTTCTTCACTTTGTACTAAGTTAGTACAAAGTTGAGTCATCTAATTTGGAATGGAGGAAGTAATTGTGTAAATAAATGTTCATCAAATTCTAACTGTGAATTACATTGTATTTTGATTACGAGTTTGGTAAGTAAATTAAAGTGCAATTGATTCAGAAGATAAATAAATTAAGGTAATTGATTATCATATACATAGAAGGTTGGACGAAGGGATGATGGGAAAAAATGTGAAATAGGAGTCTTATGTTCCTTTTAAATACTAGAGAGATTTTTACGAAAGAAATGGTCAATAATTTAGAATAGAAAAGATAAATATCCACTCATCGCCCACAACTAAATGTACCATTCGACTGGGCCTCCATGTTATGGATGTTATCTAGCGAATGGTAAAAGGAAAAACATGTGGGCATGCAAGAATCTCCTTTCGGTTTAACTCAAACAAAAAATGAAAAATTTACCGGTGGTATGTCCATGGTTGGTAGCACGGTGCTGTCAAAGAAGCGGAAAGTTGGTAGCAGGACAGAAGGAACAGGTAAGATCTGTCGTGGTCGTGTTACAAGTCACTTGTCAATGAGAGCTACTTACCGATTGACTCATCTGACCTATAACTCACTTAATTAATCCTGCTTCCTCTTTTCACCGACCCAATCACTAATCTCCTGAATTTCAGTTTGTGCGTCCCCCAATACTAATCCGTTGATTCCACCACCGTAAAGCATTATGTAAGTGCAGCATTACTCTAGATAACAAAACCTGTGCCTGCTCCCTCCCGGTGGCATAGCTCTCAGCCAAGGTTGCGTTTGACATTGAAGTAGATTCCGGTAACCCAGTTTGCTCCATCTGTCTTTCTCTATTTTAGTATTTCTGTGACTCGCTTTCGGCTAGGTTTTTGTTATTTTGGAAACAAAATAATTTTGGACCTCGCCGAAATATGCGAAATTTCAGAAATTATTTTGAATTTTGAAAATTCACTCAATTTTAATGAATTAAGACATAATTTAAATATATTCGAAATCTGTTTGAATCTACCTCGAAATTTCAGGGTTGAAAATATTTCGGACCCCACTGAAATATGCAAAATTTCAGAAATTTCGTTGAAATTTTTAACCCTACTATTATGTCTAAATTTTCACAGCAGATTATAAAATAAGCATGTGACAACATAATGTAACAACCATAAACTGAACCCAAATTATGCCCAATCGAGTTCACTATACTTAAATGCAACTGCAACTGTGTTAAAAAAAAGCAACTGTAATTATATGTATTGTATTTACTTCTTTTTTTTAGGGATGCATTGTATTTACTTATGTAATAGGAGAAGCAAGTGTATCCACCTTTGCATTGTTATGAACACGTACGCCAACCACTTATTATAGAATCCAATAGTGCTTGAACTTGGCAAGAGAGAATCCAATATGGTCTGTTGAGCAGAGATTTTCTTCTACTAATCCGCATAGTTTTTAAATTCTAATTTAAACAAGCTCGACACTATAAATAGAATTTCGTGAGTATGTCAGCCAAAATAACAATTTTGGGTTTCACTAAACCTAACTAGTCTGTGGTTTTCTTACATCTAAGTCAATGTTGTTGGAAATGTACAACTCCTTCTTGCACTTTTCACAAAGCTAAAGTTGCATTTTTCAGAGTCAATTCGAGACATAGGAAAAATAATTAGTCAATTTAACGTCCACTGCTCATCCAAGAGCCAGCAAGTAACAAGGTCATTAGTGACAATTAGGGATGAAACCAGCTTGGAAACTTACCATCCGTTCTAGCTAAATATTTAAAAGAAAAAATGGAAACGGAAATTCACAGAACGAAAACATAAAGGGGAAGACTTTTTTTTTTGATAAAACACCAACCAAAAAGGATAAATTTCCCCTATTCCCATGATCCGCATTGTCGTCCCTTGACCATTAGACACCCCCCACCCCCCACCCCCGGGCCTCCTCTTTCATTTTCTCTGCATATGACAACGTACAAAGTGCTTCAATTTCTGTAGGTAACTGAACGTAAGGTCAATGCCGGCCAAACAAATCATGGTCCATTAATTCATGCATGATGATTAACGCAGCACGCACATAAAATATTATATGAGAGAGGTGACCTTGCGTGCTCAAGAAACTTGGTGCAACATCTCTCTTTTGGTGCAACAAGTTGGTACAACAGTTACATAGCCCGAAAACGATCGATCCACCGCTGGACCATACATCTACAGCGACCAACAGTACGGATGCTGGCTAGGTGGGTGCAAGCACGACGGCATCCTTTCAACCAAACCGCCTCCAGGACACAATCAAACTAGCCAGTAAGTCCAGCCCCCAGTACCATAAGGCCATAGGTGCACATCGATCACACCAGATGGCAAGCTGGAGCTAACTAATCGGCAACAACGACGTGTGCACACAGCAAGAGGACTAGAGCTACGTGCAGATCAAGGTGCAACTCAGGTAACAAGGTAGCAGCAGGTTAGAGATATGCATCATTGACCCTACAAGCGTAGTACTAACGGTTGGGCGTGCGTCCACGTTTCTAGCTAGCTGTTCTTGTTGCACTTGCACCCTAGCTAGCTAGCCACAAGAATATAGTACTGCCTAGCAAGGCATAACCGGTAGCCAATCCCTATTTGGGCTTCTATGCGACCAATTAACTAGAGTATGTATGTATGTGACGTGTGAAAAGGAAATCAAGGGAGGTGGTGGTGGCAGGTGCTCGATCGATCTCGACCCTCCACTCTCAAATCTCCATCCAGCAGAAGGCCGGCTAGCTAGCTACTACTAGGTAGCAACTTGTTGTGATGGACCTGCATGCCTGGCCTGCCCATAGACACCTTCACTTCACTCAACTCAAGTGGTCGCAAGCTCGCAACTGTACGTACCAGTGTTGTGCTTTTTATCTGGTGCTCACCTCTTCTTCTTTTTTTGACGTGATGCTCACCTCTTTTTTTTGAGGTGTTTTTGGTGCTTACCTCTTTCTGTTCTTGTTTTTTTGCGGGTGTTTCTGTTCTTGTGCGTAAGCAATCAATACGGATGTAACCTTTGCTACTAGTTCGGTCTAGCTACCTAAACCATTTTCCCGGCTTAATGAAATGGACCAGAAAAACCGTTAACACATGTCTAGTGTTAGCTAAGCCTCTGTTTCGAGTTATAGGATCTTCAAACTTTTTTTTTTTGAATTTGATGTATATAGACGTGTTTTAGTGTGTTCGGTCACTTATTTTAGTATGCATGTAATTTATATTAAAAAAATTAAACATCTTATAATTCGAAACTAAGGTGATACTATGTCACTAACGTGACCAATATGTGACAGCTACGGAGTGGCCGGCTTTGGCGTGTGCAAGGTTGGTGGTACGCGCTAGGGAAGACACCACCCGGGGTCAAAGAAAGCTACTTGATCGATTTAATAGTTGTCCATTTACAACCTACTAGCTGAGTCATGCAAGAATGTGACCCGATACTATACCGTGGTCGCGTGCACTGCCGACTGATCAAAACGGGTGGTTAAATCTTGCTCTTTTTCACCGACGCAACTACTCCCGCACCACCAGCTTCATGCATGATCTAGCTAGATCTTAGTGCTCCCAAGTCAAGCAAGGTCCACTTCCTAAAATTTACAACCTATAAGTTACTAGCAGCTTGCAGCCACCAGTACTGGCAGTCTTAGTCAAGCCAGGCAGGCAGGTCTAGCTGGGTATAGATTGAGTAAAGACTTTTGATGGAGTAACATGGTCAATAGTGGCAATCCATTCCCTCCAATTCAGTGAAGAAAACTACCCAAGCACCTGCTAGCTGGAATCTTATCTCCACATGACATGGTTGCACTTTGTGGCTTTAAGGTCAACCTAGCAAACCATGGTTCACGATTAGCCCAACACGTACGTAGAAAAAGACGTGAGAGGTAACCCGGATGTTTCGCTCACAGGTGACATACGATGCTCAAGAAAAGTAGGCACTGATATGATATTGTCCATGGGAGTAAACAAAGTTGATGGAAAGCAACCAACACATAAACTAAAAACCACAAATGCGTGCATATATAGCTAGCCATTGACCAGAAGGCGTCGCCAGCTTGAACCAACGATAACAACAACCTCACGGCTTTCCATATTAAATGATTTTTTTTGAATTTTCCTAATTAATCGAGCAACTTTTTTCTTCTTAATGAGTGCAAAAATCCTGCCATTTCCAAAAAAAAAGAACAACCTCACGGCTGCGTGCATGTCCCGGTGTAACTATGGCAGCACCAGCTAACTGTAGTAAGAACACGCAAGCATGACATCTGCATACCCGTGCAGGTGACAAATGTGGCATGTACCGTGCACCCGTGCATCAGGCACGTGTCCTAGCCTTTGGACATGCACCAACTGACCTATACTCCTACCCAGCGAGAATATACTACTGCTTAGCTATGATGATCCGTGGGACCGGTGGATGGGCAGTCCTATCTTAGACCCTGTTTGGTTTTAAATAAGTCACCAATTTATAAATCAAAAAGTACAAAAAGTAACTTATTTTGCTAAACGGACCCAACTTATAAGTCACTCTAACTTATAAGTCATAAGTTGCTACATTCCAACTTAAAACTTATAAGTCACCCCCTTTTGTATGAGTCCCACCACCTTTACATAAAAAACAAGATGGGAAGATGTGCTCAGATGACTTATAAATCAGATGGCAACCAAACAGGCGTGACTTATAAGTTACTGGTTTTAAGTCACCTGACTTATAAGTCAGGTGACTTATTGGAACCAAACAGGGCATTAACAAGCTAGTTGTGGTGCATACTAGCTGCATATCGTGTGCATCCTTTTTGTCATTTCACCAGAAAAAAAGATCCGTATCATCCATTATATATACTAGTATATTTCAAAAGGTAAAAGGTAGTGCGTGGTAGTAGGTGCTCGCCCGATCTGGATAGAGTATACGCTCTGCCACTCTGCTGAAGCGATCTCCCTAGTCCACTATGCCTAGCTTGCCGTGATGGAGCTCCCATCTCCTGCATGCCTCCTTGCCCACCCAAAAAGGTCAGTACTGTGCGAGTGCAGCCTCACTCACGTGTTACATCTTTTTCCCGCCAAGCCGGCGATCGACTTGCACCACGCATATATTTTCCAGATCGGCCTGCCCTGATGTGGAGTGGTTCACCAAGTTTCCTACTCTCTCGATTAAGAAACGATCGAGCAGACGGTCTCTTGGCAGGTACGTTGATCCATCGTTTTGTGCTCGTACTCGTACTTCCTCCGTTCGGAATTACTTGTCATACAAATGAATGTATCTAGATATATTTAGTTCTAGATATATCCATTTTTAAGACAAATAATTTCGAACGGAGGGAGTACGTCGGTACGTGCCGCATGGAATATCACCTACATATGTGTATGTAGAGCGCGAACGACAGCGCTTTTGTCGATCCAGCTTTAACCTGCTCGAGATCGGGTGGCCGGTCGTGATGATATCGACCATCTCTCACCTATACAATACATATATTGATATCGAGTACTATATTTCATGCGTCGCTGCCGGCACCATGTTCATTGGCGTGGAGGTACCACGGATCGCTACAACATCAAAAAGCATGTATAGTACCACGACTGATTTATACGTGCTCTCGTCGCTGTCTGCATGTCAAAAAGTAGCCAGCACGCACAAAATTGTCCCAGTGCTGCCACCTGCTACACGCTATGGCTTTTCAATTTTATAGTACTACCACTCTCTCCCCAAAAAGTTGTTGCTTGATGAAGATCGATTTGTGTCATCGCAAAAAAAAGGGATCAATTTGCGTCGAGTAATAATTCTTTTAATAATACTATTCCGTATGGGTCAACAGAAATACTAATATTCAAACTTGTGTTCTGGAGACATAGGGCCGGCCGGACTATGTATAAAAACCACAGCTTTTCGATCGGGCCATGGGTACGTAGCCAGCTAGTTTGTACTTACCTTTTTTTTGCGGGTAGCATTAAGATTATTTGCACGTCACGTCGTTAAGATTTCTTAAAATCAAAGCTAGCATAATTGAAAACCAGTAGCTGTCAAATGTGTGTAGTTAATGGATGGATTTGTAGACGAGTGAGAGGAACACGCATAACCTAGTTGGAGGGTAGCTAATGATCGAGGTTCGCCACGGTAGAAAATGAGGTTCTTGACGAACGTACGGCTCCCCACCTCCGTGCAAGCCAGAACTAATAATCAACTAGCGTTCGTATATTTGTGTGTACTCGATTGAGTATTGCTTAGTTATTCGTTCTCCTTTTTAATATCGTGCACGCACATATACGTACGTACACTTGCGTACCTGCATCATGAGCGGCATGTCGAGCGCCGGCACGTCGGGCGACGGCTCCGGCAGCAGCTCCTCCTTGGGGATCACCATCGGGTGGTCCAGGTGCTTCACGTCCTCCAGGCTGCACGCCGCCGTGGCCTCCACGAACCACGCGCCCTCGCCGGTGCACGCCACCCTCACCTCGCCGCCCTCCTCCTCCGGCTCCAGGAACCGCCCGGCGAACGGGTAGTAGTCCACCAGCGCCTTCCCCAGGGCCTCCCGCACCGCGCTTGCCGGGCTGGCAGCAGCTTCTCCCTCGCCGACGGCGCCGTCGAACGCGTGCAGCGACAGCACGAGGTGGCGCAGCCCCGGCACGCGGTCCAGGCACGACAGCCGCAGCGTCTCCCCGGCCGGCGTCGGCGACGACGGCGCCACCAGCGACTTGCTCGTCCTCGTCACCGCGAACCCCATAGCTAGCTACCGATTCCTAGCCCTGGTTCTTCCACTTTAAGGTGTCGTTGCTCGGTTAATGCAGGCGTGCTTAGTTACATGCGAGGTGTGTGTGCGTGTGCAAGCCATGTGTGTATAGCTGTGTATATATAGACGATGGCTTCTCACCGGTAGTAGGTGAAATGAGGAAGAATTAATGGTGGGCCCCACATGCACTTGACCAGACTCGAACGTATCTCTTGTACACCCATGTGCATGGTGGATGCGAAGCCTCCATGGAATCGCATATACGTTGTGCATGTTGTTGTTACGGTGGTTACTTCATTGTGCACGTCATCATTGTCATTAGAGAAAAGGAAATCCACTGCGTACCAAAGGCTAGCTCATCGTAGGTCGAATTTGTTCACTTTTCTAAATCCTAGTCATGAGGGTTAAGTAAATCTAGTCGTCGGATTTGCATATTGAGGTCGTGAAAAGCAAAAACGAGCATCGTCGTCAGCTTTTTGTCTTTTATTTATTTGAAGTGGTTGTTAAGTCCACTTTACTAGCTTAGCTATAGAGATAAGATCAGTAGACTCTAAGATGGAAAGTGTCCGTGTCAAGGTAACTTGCAAGTTGTTCCGTAGCTATTTATTTATGTATTACTCTATGATAGGTCCATTTCAAGTTACGCATTACATGCCTTTAATAAGAATTTAATTGCAGAAGTTGCTTCCACAGATTGATATCTGCTTAGCCACGGGCGAAGAAATAACTTTTCACAAGTCTTTTAGTCCACGCACAAGTCAGAGTGGTTTTTCAATGATGATGTAGTAGGTTATCTCCTAGCTAGAGCGGTCGGTACGTTGTGTTGGCACTATGTCGAATATGTGTAGGAAGTTTGCTACCATTGAACATGTAATTAAGGAAGAGTTGGATGTTTGAGTCAAACACGAGTAACCCGGACCTAATACTTTCTCTGTTTCTTTTTACTCCGCATATAAGATTTGGTTAAAGTCAAACTGCACAAAGTTTGACCAAATTTATATAAAAAAATATGAACATCTACAATACTAAAACTATATAGTATGAATATACGTTTCATGGTGCATCTGATAATATTGATTTCATATTGTGAATGTTTATATTTTTTAATATAAAGTTAGTCAAACTCTACAAAGCTTGACTTTGACCAAACATTATATGCGGACTAAAAAGAAACAGAGGGAGTATATAAAAACATTGTTAGGTAGCCAATATAGAAGCTGGTATGTTAGGCACATGATCACGAGAGAAATTGTCCTCGTGGCCAACAACAGTATTAGATAGTCATGATAGACGTTGTTTGATTTCTCTCCAAACAGGTTTTCGTTCCCCTTTATAAATAAAGGCACAAATGGCCGAACCGAAATAAAGTGATGAGGAAACCCTAAGACAAGCAGGTCAAAGAAAAATAAAACGGCACCGAGCAAGTGGCAGGACCACGAACCTAACACCAAACATGAAACCAGGAGAAACCACCCCTAACACACGACATCCACTACTACTGGACAAGGCACTAGCCGAGTCGCCTCGAGAAAGCATTGCTCTTTGTGGTACGGAACACACCAAGCCGTCTCGGGAAGGGACCACCTCAATGTTGAGGCCGTCCCCTCGCTCCGGGCCGTGGAGTGCCGCTCCTGCCAAGAGACAACAAGGACCGAGAACGAAGACCATGAGGACACGCCTATAAGATAGGAGAACACCAAACCACCACTTCGCCAGAGTTGAGGATGCGATACGCCAGGGAGAGGCAAACCCGACACTGCAGGCCATCTACAACTGAGAGAGATCGAGGCTCCACAACGACGCCCTCAAGAAGGTGATGACGCCAGATGCCACCGCCGTCGAGTCCGAGAGGATGTGATGCGGAGCATCCTATGATCATCCCCATGTACACTACGACTTCTCCCCAAGCCCCTAGTGCCCACATGTTGAGACCTCAAGCATACGCCATTGGACACAAGGTGAACTCGCTCCTTTCCGAATCTTCCCTTTCCGCATGTAAGACATGGATGCTACCTCAAGCGCGGACCTTATGCATACTCAGGTCCATCCGAGGAGACCATGGAGAGCCTAAGGACCAAGGCCAAGTGTGCGCGGGAGCAAGGGAAGGAGAGCCAGCTGCTACAGCCCGAGCGGTACTACCGCCCACACCAAGCGGTACTACCGCTGAAGGCCCACAAGCGGTGCAACCGCTCGACCACCGCCCAACAACCGGCCAAGCTTCTGTGATCGAGCGGTGCAAGGCCGGTGCAGCACCGGTTTATCCCCGTAACAGCCACCTGACCGGTACAACCGCCCCAAGCACCGGTACAACCGCTGAGCACATCCGGAAGCACCTCCAGGAACCCGTACCTGAGCATCTAGCGGTACAACCGCCCCCATGACCGGTACTACCGCCCTGCCTGTGCGCAGTGAAAGGGGTTTCACCCCATGTATCCCCCAACTTACCCCTTGGACTATATATACTTGTCCCTTAGCTCCGTACTAGGGTTAGCGTTGGTTTAGCTCATTTGAGAGATAGAGCTACGCTCATCCATATCGGATCTCCTTCGTGCGAGAGACCGCGGCCTCTTCGGAGAAGACCCCTTTGGATTCAAGCCCCCTTTCTAAGGGAAGATCCCCCCGTGGATTCAAGACCTCCTCATGGAGAAGACCGGCTACCCTTGTATCGTCCTTCGTTGTCCGTGGATCGTGTATCTTCTCTTATGTATTCGAGGATCTAGCACATGTGTGACTTATTCTTGTTGGTCTAGTGTTTCTCTTGTGTTCCCCTTGTGTTTTCCCTCTCTTTCCACCTCGTGTTCTTCGTGTTCTTCGAGGGATTCCGCTCCTTTCGTGAAAGATCGGGCCACTAGGGTTCTACCCTACATCATCTTGGATCAGAGCCAGCTTGTCTCTTGATACCATCATCTTGGTATCTAGAGCCACGTTGATCACGATTTCGGAGCCTCCCCTCGTTGTTTTCTAGCCTAATTTTGTTGTGTTCTTTCCCAATTTCGAAAATCCCCACCAAAAATAGCCCCAAATTTTTTTGTGATTTGTTGGTTTGATGATGTTTTGTTGATTTTGATCCATGGATTTGCTTGGTTTCAAGTGGATCTAGCATCTCCCCAAGTTTCCCCACCTTCCATCCACGAAATCCATCAAATTTTGCCCCCGAGATCATCCATTTCCGCCCCAAGTTCATCCCTGATCCAGATCTGAGAATTTTTCCCGACACCAGCGGTACAACCGGCCCCCGAGGCGGTACAACCGCTCCCCCATAACCTGATACTTCTGCCAGCTAAAACTGGAACCCCAGGACGCTCCAGGAGCGGTACAACCGCCCACCCAAGCGGTACAACCGCCCCTCCCAGTTTCAGCCTCGGCTGATTGACAGTTTTGACCATAACTTTCACATCCGGAGTCCGATTTTCGTGTTCTTTAGCTCGTTGAGTAGCTATTGACATCCCCCCATCCATATACATAGGTTTCAACACCATTTGACTCCATCAAATTTTTGGAACTTTGGCATCTTTGCCTAGAGCTTCCACCACATCATCCGCTACACCACCATAGCCTTCCGCAACCTAACCAATTTTGTTCCCCATCGCATTAGTGGTTGCTTGAGGAGTGATTTGAGTCTCCTAAGGTGTCTAGGCTACTTAGGTACGGTCGCTTCTTCATCAACCACCACCACCACTTCCGCATAGGCTTGACCACTATACACTCCGACCACCCAACTTAACCCAATTTTGCTTGTGTTGTGAGTTGTGTCTTCCTAAGGTGTTTCGGCTACTTAGGGACCGTGCTTCCAACTCCGACACCGTGTATAGTCCACCACCTTACCCTCGACTTCCGCATTGCATACTCCACAACCCATCATTGCCATTCCGCAATTCCATTGAGCTTCCACAAAATCACCACCACATTCCCGCTACCACCATTTGACATTTGATATTTTGAGTTCGCGGTTTTTCCGTTTCCTAAGGTGTTTCGGCTACTTAGGGACGAGTCTCCATCATCTTGGTATCGTCATCAAGATCACCGCCACTCATCATCACCGCGGACGGTAACCTCCATATCATCTTGGTATCGTGGTACCCCTCCATTGATAACCCCTAGCCCATTTTGCGTTACTTGCCTATCGAGACTAGCCTTTGAGTATTGCCGGCAACGTTACTTGTGCACATTAGTGGTCTACACCTTCCATTACATACATACCATACCATACCATATCGGTATCATCTTGGTAACATATCATCCTTTGTGCCACAAGTTTGTTCCCGCATATATACACAATAGCTATCTTTGTTTGTGCATTTCGCAAAGTGGCCATACATATCAAAAAAAAAAGAGAATAAGCTTTTAAGCAAAAGAGTGAACAAAGAGCTTGTAAGCAAGTGCCATAGCATCATACCACATTGTCATATAAGATCATCTTGGATCATAACACCGGGAGCCATACATATATAGCATACTTGGGATAGAAGTTCATACATTTTGCATCTTATAGGTTGTGCACAAGTGTCGTATCCGCCTATTGAGCAATCGTGCTAGCGTCTCTCTTGAGTTGTGCAACACGAGCGTTTTCCGTGGATTCCACATTTTGTGCTCATCCTTGGTTGCACGACCCCATTTATCTATTCGTGTGTGTGTTTCTGTGTACCACATATTGCTATTGGTCTACTTGTTACACTTGCGAATTTGTGAATCTCTTTCAACATTATTGACTCTTGCTAACATTTTACATCAAATTTTTGTGCCACTATCCTCACCGAGCTCCACCATAAGCCTTATTTGTGTAGGTGTGAGAAACCGACAAGAATTGGTACCAATTGTGCTATTTCCTTGTCCACATTGGAGTGATCATTGATCCACTTTCAACTTCGGTCAAGGTACATTTGGTGTTCGTTCTTCTCTTTCTCCACTCATATTGGCTCGAATCTTGTGATGGATAGGCAAGGCATTTCATCTCCGTTCTTCCGCAACAACGACGGCGTGTACAACTACATCAACAACAAGCTTTCCGCACAAAAGGAGGAGCAAGATGCAAGGATGGAGGAGATTCGGACCTTGTTGATCAACCGTTCTTCCCCTTCATCATCCTCAAGGCGGCGACGTTCAAGTCACAAGTCTTCGGACCGCAAAAATGATGCAAGTGCAAGGCGTCAATGTCCACATCTCCATGGCGACCACCATCATGTTCGTGATCCACATCGTCATGAAGGGCAAGTCACCTCCAAGCAACTTGTGCACGACGACGACGAACGACATCTACATCGAGCTCAAGCATGACAACGACAACATCATCATGAAGATGCTCGAGATGCGCCTACCTACAAGTCGCAACAAGCCCTACTTCACGCCAAGTCCAAACTTCATGACCACAAGAGAAGACCGCGAGACAAGCACCACCAAGACGGAGCTACGGCTACACCAACCACTTTGGCATCTTCGCCAAGCGACTTCCAGGCCTCTTCGCCTTCGGATATATGGCATCTTCGCCAACAAGCACCTCAAGACTACGCTCAAGAGAAGCTCCCCAAGCTCAAGTCCGCGACTTCCACGAGCTACTACGACCTCGACATCGACCACATGATTCCTTTCTATGGGACTCAAGAACCCGAGGAGTATCTCGACTGGGAGCATTTGATGGACGACTACCTCAAGCTACATCAAGTCCCTCCCGAAGATCAAGTGAAGTGCGCCACAAGGAACTTCCACGACTACGCGTCCACATGGTGGCTTCACACACCTTCGGAGAGCTACGACATGAGTTGGCCCAAGACGAAGAGAGCTTTGCGACGAGAGCTTGTGCCTCCAACCTACACGGAACAACTTCAACGCCAATTGGAGAACACCATCCAAGGATACAAGTCCATCGACGAGTACTTCAAGGAGATAAAGATTGCCTTGCGACGAGCCGGCGTGGACGACCCCATTTCGATGAAGTTCCACTTCATGATGGGATTGCACAACGACATCTCCAAGACGATCTTCCTCGAGAACTACAAGTCTCTCGACGACAACTACATTGGTGCTCTCAAGGCGGAACAAGAACTCATGAGGGCCAAAGTTTCTCTACCCCAAGCTCACTTCGCGACGACCAAGCTCCATGAGAACGAGCATGAGGCTAGTACCACCACGATGTCCAAGCCCGACGAGCTCCAAGATGATACTCCCAAGTTCGACGCCATCCATAATATGTTGCAGCTCGAAAACGGGTCAACACATGTAATATGCTGGCAAAATAACACTATAGAGTAAAAGAACAAGTAATAGCTACATCTATATGCATATTTGGCTGGTGGAGGCTCTACGGTTATAATATTTTTGCGTAAAGCCAATTTCCCCCTACAACAAAGGAATATATTTTGTTTAACTATCATGGTAGTTGATAAACATTGAGAAGGTTCCTCCAACTCAATCCCAATTAGTCTGTATTAACAACCCAACAAATTAATTTAGAGTGATGAGATCAACATGACAATCCAAGAACCAGATACTCAAGATGTCCATAACCGAGGACACGGCTAACCATGATTAGTTTGTACACTCTACAGAGGTTTGTGCACTTTTACCCACAAGACTTGATCTCCTCCGTTGAATTTCTCACACTACATGGTGTTTGAGAAATGGATGACCGAGACACAGTCTTTCAGAAGCACTAACTCTTCACTCTGGGTAGACCGTACCACCTACATCCCCTACATCTGTTAGCCTATCACTGAAAGAGGTCACACAACATACTCAACTCCAGATCCCATAATGGCTTGTGGCTGCACACGGAAGTTTCTAGCATGAATAATCTTATGATCCCTTTGAGCCTGGGTGGCGAACCGTAGGATGATCACACGGGTACTCCGAGATATCCTAGGACAACACTGGATTCTCCAGTAGCCCGCTACCAATCCGCCCAGATGTGTATTTAAGTATCCACCTTAAGTTAACAATTAATTAAAAATCTCACATCTGTCATGGATACACTCAAACCCGGTCCACGTCTACGAGCATAGCATAGCAGTATAAGCATAACATAGAAATAACTCCGAGGGTTTGATAATAAAAGGGCGATAGGTTCTATCTCATCATTTACTTCCCAATACCGACATGTTAAGAGATGCTACTCATGCAATGTTTGAGGGTAGAAACTAATGCATAAAAACTGGGTGATAAAGAGGTATGATCAAAGTGTTACTTGCCTTGCTGACGATCTGCAAACCCTAGAGACTCGTAGTACCACGCTTCGCACTCCGGGTATTCTATCGCAAACAAACAATAGCATACATAAGAAATCAAGCATAGATGCAACGGTAAAACTTAGATAAGAAAAATCCAAATATGAAAGTTCAACTGAAGAGCTTCAAATTGCAAAAAGAATCAATCAAATCGGAGCTACGGAACTGAAACTAAGATCAAAATAACTTCGAATTCAAATCTGCTTGATACCAAATTTTAAATTGTCAAAACCATGATCAAGTTGATTAACTGGAAAGAGGGCTTTGAGACGAAGATTTTGGCGTTAGTTTCACTAGATTTGGACGAACGGTTGAAAAGTTGCGAGGGTTTGAAGATCAGGGGCTAATCTGCAATAAAAATAATCGCGGATAGGTCCCTGGCGAAAATAAAAAGAAAAAGACTACAGCGCGAACGTCCGCTAACAGAGGCAAACGAACGAATGCGTTTGTTACAAGAACTAAACGAATGAACGATCATAAATTAGAACTAACCGAAGAAAACCGAGAAAACCGATCTACTCGAAATAAAACCGGACCTAGGGTTTACCAGAAAACCGGAAAAAAACCGGCGGCGGCGCGACGATGCCGACGAACGGGCAGCGGCGGTAGTCGGTAGTGGCGCGACGGAGCTGAGACGGCGGCGGCTTTGGGCTGGGGCGGCTTGGGGCTAGGGCGGCTTAGGCCTCGCCTTATAAAGGGGTTGGGCGGGACGTGTCCGGCTCCGGCACGGCCCAGAGTCGGTTCACATTTTTTTAAAATAATTCCGCCGAAGAAAATCATAAATAAATATAAAAAATTCTAAAAAATGCCAAAAACAATTTTCACCGTCTAAATAAAATATTTAGAACAAAGTGAACATTTTTCTAGCCTAAAAATGCAATTTTGAAAAATGCATATTTTTTCTAATTTAAATAAAATAGCAAAAAAAATCAAAATAAAATATTTATTTGATTTTAACTTTTTTCCTCCAATATTTCTTTTATTTTGGAGAAGTCCTTTTATCTCCTCTCTTTTATTTTTATATTAGAAATTGTGACACCCCCGATTTGACCGTACACTAATCATACACGCAAATGTGTACGATCAAGATCAGGGACTTACGGTAAGATATCACAACAGAACTCTACAAATCAAATAGGTCATACAAGCATCATATTACAAGGCAGTGGCCTCGAGGGCTCGAATACAAGAGCTCGATCATAGACGAGTCAGCGAAAGCAGCAATATCTGAGTACAGACATAAGTTAAACAAGTTGTCATAAGATGGTTAGCACAAACTGGGATACAGATCGAAAGAGGCGCAGGCCTCCTGCTTGGGATCCTCCTAAACTACTCCTAGTCGTCGTCAGCGGCCTGCACGTAGTAGTAGGCACCTCCAGTGTAGTAGGAGTCGTCAGCGGCGGTGGCGTCTAGCTCCTGGGCTCCAACGTCTGGTCGCAACAACCGGATATAGAAAGGGGAAAAAGGGGGAGCAAAGAAACCATGAGTACTCATCTAAAGTACTCGCAAGCAAGGAAAGTCGGCTCGGCTCGTATAGTACCCGCGAGTGATTCTAGTGTGGGGGGGGGGGTTGAAAGGACAGGTGGTTCCATCCCGGTAGTGGTGGGCCTGGGTTCCCGATGGCCCTCGACTGTTACTTCGTGGCGGAGCGACAGGGTAGGTTGAGACCACCTAGGAGAGAGGTGGGCATAGCCCTAGTCGGTGTCCGCGGTTACATCAATTAACACGCTTAACGAGATCTTGGTATTTGATCTGAGTCTGGCAACTGGCCTATATGCACTAACCAACTACGTGGGAACAGTTATGGGCACTCGACATCGTGGTATCAGCCAAAGCCTTCTTGACGTCAGCGACTGAGTGGCGCGCGCCGGGTTGGACCATGTAACGCAACTTCCTTCGTAATGGTGGTTGCTAGGCCTGCTCACCGGCGGCGTACGCAACGTGCAGGTGTGCAACGGGCGATGGGCCCAGACCCCTGCGCGCATAGGATTTAGACCGGCGTGCTGACCTCTCTAGTGTGCCTAGGTGGGGCTGCGACGTGTTGATCTTTTGAGGCCGGGCATGACCCAGAAAAGTGTGTCCGGCTAAAGGGGATCGAGCGTGTTGGGAAATGTGGTGCACCCCTGCAGGGATGTTTATCTATTCGAATAGCCGTGTCCCTCGGTAAAAGGACGACCCGGAGTTGTACCTTGACCTTATGACAACTAGAACCAGATACTTAATAAAACACATCCTTCCAAGTGTCAGATACAACCTGGTGATCGCTCTCTCACAGGGCGACGAGGGGAGGATCGCCGGGTAGGATTATGCTATGTGATGATACTTGGTTAACCTACCATCTACTTTCTTCTACTACTTCAAGATGGAGGTTGCCAGAAGTGTAGTCTTCGATAGGACTAGCTATTCCCCTATTATTCTGGCATTCTGCAATTCAGCCAACATATAGTACCCCTTTCATTGATACCAATGCATATGTAGTGTAGTTCCTTGCTTGCGAGTACTTTGGATGAGTACTCACGGTTGCTTTGCTCCCCCTTTTCCCCTTTCTATACCCGGTTGTTGCGACCAGACATTGGAGCCCAGGAGCTAGACGCCACCATCGACGACGACTCCTACTACACTGGAGGTGCCTACTACTACGTGCAGGCCGCTGACGACGACAAGGAGTAGTTTAAGAGGATCCCAGGCAGGAGGCCTGCACCTCTTTCGATCTGTATCCTAGTTTGTGCTATCCATCTTATGGCAACTTGTGTAACTTATGTCTATACTCAGATATTGCTGCTTCCGATGACTCGTCTATGATCGAGCTCTTGTATTCGAGCCCTCAAGGCCCCTGGCTTGTAATATGATGCTTGTATGACTTATTATATTTGTAGAGTTGTGTTGTGATATCTTCCAGTGAGTCCCTGATCTTGATCATACACGTTTGCGTGTATGATTAGTGTACGGTCAAATCGGGGGTGTCACAATTTCGAAGAGAAAAATATTAAAACCAAAGTGATCCTCTTTTCAAATTTGAGAAAAATTCAAATATGAAAATAGTGAAATCCCCAACTCTCTCCGTGGGTCCTTGAATTTCTTAGGATTTCTAGGATCGCAAACGAGATGCAATTAAAATATGATATGCATATGATGACCTATGTATAACATTCCAAATTGAAAATTTGGGATGTTACACTCTTGTTTCGGACTCTAATTTGCATGATTTGAATGAAACTAACCCTGGACTGACGCTATTTTCAGCAGAACTACCATGGTGTTGTTTTTGTGCAGGAATATAAGTTCTCGGAATGGAATGAAACTTTGCAAGGATTTTTTATACAATAAAAAAAATTCTGGAGCCAAGAACCACCGGAAGGGGGCACTTGGGTGGGCACAACCCACCAGGGCCGCCCCCTCTTAGCGCGCCCAGGTGGGTTGTCCCCCACCTGGTGGCCCCGCAGACCCTGATTCCAACTACATAAATACCTATTTTTCCAGAAAAAATCAAGAAGAAAGAATTATTGCGATCCACGAAATGGAGCCGCCGTCACCTCATGTTCTTCATCGGGAGGACAGATCTGGAGTCCGTTTGGGGCTCCGGAGAGGGGGATCTTCGTTCTTCGTCATCACCAACCCTGCTCCATCGCCAATTTCATGATGCTCCCCACTGGGAGTGAGTACTTCCTTCGTAGGCTCACTAGTCGGTGAGGAGTTGGATGAGATTCATCATGTAATCGAGTTAGTTTTGTTAGGGCCTGATCCCTAGTATCCACTATGTTCTAAGATTGATGTTGCTATGATTTTGCCATGCTTAATGCTTGTTACTTTGGGCCCGGGTGCCATGATCTCAGATCTGAACCGTTTATGTTATCACCGTTATATCCATGTTCTATATCCAATCTTGCAAGTTATAGTCACCTAGTACATGTTATGATCCGGCAACCCTGGAGTGACAATAGTCAGGACCACTCCCGGTGATGATCGTAGTTTGAGGAGTTCATGTATTCACCGTGTGTTAATGCTTTGTTCCAGTTCTCTATTAAAAGGAGGCCTTAATATCCCTTAATTTCCAATAGGACCCCGCTGCCACGGGAGTGTAGGACAAAACATGTCATGCAAGTTCTTTCCATAAACACGTATTACTATTTACGGAACACATGCCTATATTATATTGATAAACTGGAGCTAGTGTCGTATCGCCCTAGGTTATAACTGTCTCATGATGAATATCATCCAACAAGTCACTGATCCAATGCCTATAAATTTATCCTATATTGTTCTAGCTAAGTTACTACTGCTATTGTTACTATTACACTTGCTACAAAACTATTGCTATCACTATTACCATTACCATTGCTACTGCTACTATTATCAAAACTATCATATTACTTTGCTACTGATCACTTTGCTACAGATAATTAATCTCCAGGTGTCATTGAATTTACAACTCAGCTGCTAATACCTTCAAATATTCTTTGGCTCCCCTTGTGTCAAATCTATAAATTTGGGTTGAATACTCTACCGTCGAAAACTGCTGCGATCCCCTATACTTGTGGGTTATCTTGGCACTTGCATAGGACCTGTTCCTGTTCATGCTCAGGTACACAACGTCTAATAACACCATCTACTCCTTCTTTATAAAGGTGTGGACAGTCCCAGAAGTAATGTCTTAAATCATAGAAAGACTTTTTCTTTTGCTAGTATGTGAAACTAGGTGGTATAAATTTAGCAACAATATAATTAGCATAATCGGCATACCATGGAGTATTATGAGAGGCATTTATGACATTTAATTTCTCATCAGGAAAGCTATCATCAATAGGTAGTGGGTCATCAAGAACTTTCTCTAACCTAGACATGCTGTCTGCAACAGGGTTCTCAGCTCTTTTTCTATCAAAAAATATGCAAATCAAATTCTTATAGCAAGAGAACCCATCTAATAAGTCTAGGTTTAGCATCTTTCTTTTCCATAAGGTATTTAATAGCAGCATGATCAGTGTGAACAGTTACTTTGGAATCAACAATATAAGGTCTGAACTTATCACATGCAAATACAACTGCTAAAAATTCGTTTTTGGTGGTAGCATAATTTCTCTGGGCACAGTATAGAGTTTTACTAGCATACTAAATAACATTTAATTTCTTATTAACTTTTTGTCCTAGAACAGCACCAACAGCATAATCGTTAGCATCACACATAATTTCAAAGGGTAAATTCCAATCAGGTGGCTGAACAATAGATGTTGTAATCAGGGCTTTCTTAAGTATTTCAAATGCTTCTTCACAATCATCATCAAAAACAAAAAGAACATCTTTTTGTAAGAGATTAGTGAGAGGCCTAGAAATTTTAGAGAAGTCTTTAATAAACCTCCTATAGAAACCAACATGACCAAGGAAACTTCTTATACCTTTGATATCTTTAGGCCACGACATCTTTTCAATAGCATCTACTTTAGCTTTATCAACTTCAATACCTCTTTCAGAAATTTTATGCCCCAAGACAATACCTTCATTAACCATAAAATGGCACTTCTTCCAATTCAGGATAAGATTAGTTTCTTCACATCTCTGCAAAACTCGATCAAGGTTGCTTAAGCAATCATCAAAAGAAGTTTCGTAAATGGAGACATCATCCATGAAAACCTCAACAATCTTTTTGCAAAAGTCGGAGAATATAGCAGTCATACATCTTTGAAAGGTAGCGGGTGCATTACATAAACCAAAAGGCATACGTCTATAAGCAAAGGTACCGAAAGGGCAAGTAAAAATGGTTTTCTCTTGATCCTCTTTTGACACAGGTATTTGAGAGAAACCAGAATAACCATCTAGAAAGCAAAAATGAGTATGTTTGGACAGTCTTTTTAGCATTTGATCAATAAAAGGTAGGGGGTAATGATCTTTTCTAGTTGCTTTATTTAATTTGTGAAAATTAATTACCATTCTATAACCTATAACAGTTCTTTAAGGAATCAATTCATTCTTATCATTAGGAACAACAGTAATACATCTTTTCTTAGGGACGCAATGAACGGGACTTACCCATTGACTATCAGTCAAGGTTGTCAAAATCTAGATTTTAATCTTAGAATCTTACGATTCTGAGATTCTACATAAGGCAATACGACCCAAGTCGTTTAAAGGATCGTATACAGTAGGATCACTAGTGAATCGCGCTTCAAGTTGTGGGGTTGTGTGGAATCGCGAGCCAGTACAGATCCTGAGCGACTAAAACTTTTCTTTCAATCTTGGCCGTCTATCTATGTTGTACGGTGGATAGTCGGGTGCATGCAATATTTTTACCCTAAATTCCTTCCCAGTCTGTGGCGGCCGTATGCTCATATTCCTCTCTCCGTCTCATTTTCTCTCTCTGGCGGCTACTAGGTCTACAGGCTGCCGGCCGCTGGCCGTGGGCAACACGCACGGCTTCCTCAGCGAGTGTTGGCTGTCAGTGTTCCACGCGTGATCATCTTAAGCAGGCTCTCCGTCCACGGCGCGTGAAGCAGCAACCATGAAAGATTAAGTAAATAATTAGATTAAATAATACATACGTATGTACATACTGATGTGTTCAAGATTAAATAATTAGATTAGATAGCTAGCTTGTCATCTAACTTGTCTTAATCTCTATTCACGACTAGTGAAATAGCAGCCATCAAAGATTGAGGAACATCCTTGATTCGTTGCACACTTGCACAGGTTAGCTACTACTTACTAGTACGTATTTACTAATTGATGAACTACGTAGAAGATTTAATAAGCTAGCTTGTTATCTAACTCCTGTAGATCTTTTTCTTGTATAAGGAAAAAATGTCAACTGTTGTCCCAATCAAAATTTTAACAATGTGAAGAAAAGGTATGTTACTGTACTGACTTAGTAATTCTTGATTGCAGCTTATATATGTTATCTTGATCTTATTGTAGTTAATTTTGAGCAATTCAACTTTTTTTATCAGCTACACTCCAATATTTAATATAATTGATGAAAGATGGCGTACACAACTTCATAGGCCTCCGCATGCCGCTGCATATTATTTGAATCCACAGTGCCACTATAGTGATAATTTCAAGCCTACTGAAGTAAAACGTGGCATGTACACTTGTCTTGAAAAGATGGTTCCAGATTTAGATGAAAGAGTCAAGATAGATCTGCAGATTGATTCGTTTAGGAATGTCGAGGGCCTATTTGGAATGCAATCGGCTATTATGACCAGAACAAAAAAAGCCAGCTGATTGGTGGGATTCGTATGGAGATGATTGCCCTGAGTTGCAGAGGTTTGCAATCAGAGTACTGAGCTTAACTTGTAGTTCGTCAGGTTGTGAGCGGAACTGGAGTGCATTTGAGCATGTAAAAATCAGTGTCATGCATTCTCTAGTCTAGGCGATATTATATAACACATGTACTAATACTAACTTCTCAAACTTGTGTAGGTTCACTCGAAGAAAAGAAACCGTCTGCACCAAGATAGGATGAATGATTTAGTTTTTGCCATGCACAATTCGAAACTGATGAGCAGACAACGTAGAAGGCAAAGACAAGTTGTGGAATATGATATTGATGATGTCTCTTCTGATGATCAATGGATAACTGAAAAAAGAGGATGTCCTTCCTCCACAAAAGGAATGGATCCGTTCTCTTGATAGGATTGCTCGTAATGAATCTGCTATGGACAAAGAAAATGAAAGTGACATCGAAAATGATGTAGAAAATATTGTTAACAGTCTGACTAAAGCACGTACGAAAAGTTCTTTTGAGGAAACAAGTTCATTATTCTTCCATGTTCCTTTTACATAGTTACTGACTATTATTTTGGATTTTTCAAAGGTGATAGTGATCTCGGGGTGGATCAAGATCTTGATGCACCTACTTATGAAGATGCTGATGGTGAAAACAACAATGCCAGCGAGCAAAATGTTCTTGATGGCAACAATTCAGGACCTTCCTCGTACTGTATTGGGAATTCTAGTGGTACAGTACCACCTATGAACGAGGACGGTAATATCAATTTAGATGACATGTACTAATTAAGTTGGCTTCTATTTCTAGTTGGTTAAACCATTGTGTTTGTCAAAAACTTCGATTGGATGCCCTTTGTTCACCGTTGGACATATCAGTATGCCACTTTTAATTTGAGGTTCAGAATATTTTGCTATTTTTTTCATGTCTTGTTTTTGTTAATTTTATATCAAAAACATGTTCGTGTATAAGGATAGGCATTAATTATTCAAAATGGATTCTAAACAGTAACATATACACTCATCCAACCATTTAAATAAATGGGAAATTACCAAAACGTACTTTTTGGTAGAATCAGGTAGAATCTTAGATTTTATGTCGATTCTACGATTTGCGATCCTATGAGAACACCTCCGATCCAATTCAGGATCACGATTTTGACAACCCTGCTATCAGCAATAGGATAAATTATACCTGCCTCCAGAAGCTTTAATATTTCATTTCTCACCACTTCTTTCATCTTGGGATTTAACCGTCGTTGATGATCAACAACTGGTTCAGCATCTTTCTCCAATTTAATTTTGTGCTGACATAGAGTGGGACTAATGTCCTTCAGATAATCAAGAGTATATCCAATAGCGGCACAGTGCTTCTTCAGAGTTTCCAATAATTTCTTTTCTTCATGCTCTGAAAGGTTAGCACTAATAATAACAGGAGATATTTTCTTTTCATTAAGATAAGCATATTTCAGAGTATCAGGTAGTGGTTTAAGCTCAAACACGGGATCACCCTTGGGTGTTGGAGGATCCCCAAGGATTTCAACAGGCAAATTGTGTTTCAAAATAGGTCATTGATTAAAGAATACTTCATCTATTTCCCTTCTTTCATTTATAAAAATATCATTTTCATGGTCTAGCAAATATTGTTCTAAGGGATCAGCAAGAGGCACAACAATAGAAGCAAGACCAATAATTTCATCCTTGCTAGGCAATTCTTTATCATGGGGTTGTCTACGAAATTTAGAGAAATTAAAATCATGAGACATATCCCCTAAACCAACAGTAACAATATCTTTCTCGCAGTCTATCTTAGCATTAACAGTATTCAAGAAAGGTCTACCAAATATAATGTGACATAAATTATCTTGTGGGGAACCAAAAACAAGAAGATGATTCGCATATTTTGTCTTCCCACACAAGACTTCAACATCTGTAACAATCCCAATTGGTGATATAGTATCTCTATTAGCAAGTTTAATAGTAACATCAATATCTTCTATCTCAGCAGGTGCAATATCATTCATAATTTCTTTATATAAGGTATAAGGAATTGCACTCACACTAGCACCCGCATCACATAATCCATGATAACAATGATTTCCTATTTTAACAGAAACAACAGGCATGCCAACAACAGCTCTATGTTTATCTTTCATATCGGGCTTAGCAATTCTAGCAGGTTCATCACAGAAATAAATAACATTCCCATCAATATTATCGACCAAGAGATCTTTAACCATAGCAATACTAGGTTCAACTTTAATTTGTTCATAGGGTTTGGGTGGTCTAATATTACTTTTGTTGACCACAGTTGAAGCTTTAGCATGATCCTTTATTTTAACAGGAAAATGTGGTTTCTCAATATAAGTAGTAGGAACAATAGGATCAACATTATAAATAATAGTTTCTTCTCAACTTTAATAGGTTCAGCTACTTTAACTTCAATGGGAGGATTATATTTAAACCACTTCTTGATTGCTCCCTGAGTATAATGCCAGAAAACTCTTGTCTGCTAGGACTACGTCGGTATTTCCCCAGAGAGGAAGGGATGATGTAGCACAGCGAAGGTAGGTATTTCCCTCAGTGATGAAACCAAGGTTATCGAACCAATAAGAGAACCAAGCAACACAACGTAAACAACACCTGCAGACAAATAACAACACCTCGCAACCCGATGTGTTAAAGGGGTTGTCAATCCCTTTTGGGTAACGATGCCAAAAGTTTGTAGTAGATTGAAATAATAGATCGTAAATAAAATAATGTGCAACAAAGTATTTTTGTATTTTTGGTTTAATAGATCTGAATAAAAATGCAAAGGAAAAGTATATCGCAAGCAAATATATGAGAAAGAAGACCCGGGGGCTGTGGGTTTCACTAGTGGCTTCTCTCGAGAAAGATAGCAAACGGTGGGTAAACAAATTACTGTTGGACAATTGATAGAACCTCAAATAATTATGACGATATCTAGGCAATAATCATTACATAGGCATCACGTCCAAGATTAGTAGGCCGACTCCTGCTTGCATCTACTACTATTACTCCACACATCGACCGCTATCCAGCATGCATCTAGTGTATTAAGTTCATGGAGAAACGGAGTAATGTAATAAGAGCGACGATATGATGTAGACAAGATCTATCTATGTAGAGATAGACCCCATCGTTTTATCCTTAGTAGCAACGATACATACGTGTCGGTTCCCCTTCTAGTCACTGGGATCAAGCACCGTAAGATCGAACCCACTACCGGGCACCTCTTCCCATTGCAATATAAATAGATCAAGTTGGCCAAACAAAACCCAAATATCAGAAAATAAATACGAGGCTATAAGTGATCATGCATAAAAGAGATCAAAGAAACTCAAATACTTTCATGGATATAAAAACATAGATCTGATCATAAACTCAAAGTTCATCGATCCCAACAAACACACCGCAAAAGAGTTACATCATATGGATCTCCAAGAGACCTTTGTATTGAGAATCAAGAGAGAGATGAATCCATCTAGCTACTAACTACGGACCCAAAGGTCTACAAAGAACTACTCACGCATCATCGGAGAGGCACCAATGAAGGTGGTGAACCCCATCCGAGATGGTGTCTAGATTGGATCTGGTGGTTCTGGACTATGCGGCGGCTGGATCAATATTTTGTCGATGCCTCTAGGGTTTCTGGAATATTGGGGTATTTATAGAGCAAAGAGGCGGTCCGAGGGGCACCCTAGGTGGGCACAACCCACCAGGGCGCGCCTGGGCCTCCTGGCGCGCCCTGGTGGGTTCTCCCCTCCTCGGCACTCCCCCCAGGTGCAACCACGGCCCAACATGTTCCTTCTGGTCCATAAAAATCTTCGTAAAGTTTCGTGGCATTTGGAATCTGTCTGATATTGATTTTCTGCGATGTAAAAAACACGGAAAAAACAAGAACTGGCACTTGGCACTATGTCAATAGGTTAGTACCAAAAATGATATAAAATGATTATAAAACATCCAAGATCGATAAAATAATAGCATGAAACAATAAAAAATTATAGATACGTTGGAGACATATCACTTCTTCTTAGGGAGATCAACTTGAGTAGCAAAAGATTCACAAAAAGAAGCTACTATCTTAGAGTCAAGTCCATATTTAGTGCTAAAATCACGAAAAGCATCGGTATCCACAAAAGATTTAACACAATCAAATTTAAGGTTTATACCTGACTCTTTACCTTCTCGAGATCCCAATCTTCAGAGTTGCGTTTAATTATTTCCAATAAATACCATT